>NW_021604667.1:1264724-1283058 GCF_004785775.1 Grammomys surdaster | reverse complement strand
TCTATCTATCTATCTATCTATCTATCTATCTATCTATCTATCTATCTGTGTAGGTTATTCTTTTTGAAACAAAGTCTAGACCATCCTGGCCTTGAATTGTCAGAGATGTGCCCAAGTAGTGGGATCAGAGTTGTGTGCTACCACTTCTGACTTGAAAAATACAGAGTCAAGGTTCCCCTCTCTAGGCTTGGCTAGCTCTGTACTACTGAGATCTTCCTTTAGCCACCTTAGTGCAAAGATTATAGACTGCAAGGATCCCTGGAAGGCCCCAAAATACCAAGCTCTATTCTCTTTAGAAAAAAATCATCAGGTGGAATGGTCTCCAGACAGCCCCCCTTCACTTTATGTCCCACATTTTGTCTCCATATTTGTTCCCTTGAGCATTTTGTTTCTCCTTCTAAGAAGGATGGAAGTGCCTCCACTTGGTCTTCCTTCTTCATGTGCTTTATGTGGTCTGTGAGTTGACTCTTGGGTATTTCAAGCTTCTGGGCTAATATCCAATAATCAGTGAGTGAAAACCATGTGTGTTCTTTTGTGATTGGGTTACCTCACTCAGGATGATATTTTCTAGTTCCATTCATTTACCTAAGAATTTCTTGAATTCATTGTTTTTAATAGCTGAGTAATACTCCATTGTGTAAATGTACCACATTTTTTTTGTATTCATTCCTGTGTTGAAGGACATCTGGGTTCTTTCCAGCTTCTGGTTATTATAAATAAGGCTGCTATGAAGATAGTGGAGCATATGTGCTTGTTATATGTTAGAGCTGATGTGGATGTCAGGAAGTGCATGCTAACAGGAGCCTGATATAGCTGTGTCATTAGAGGTCTGCCAGAGTTTCACATATTCAGAGGCAGATGCTCATAGCTAACCATTGAACTGATCAAGGGATTCCCAATGGAAGAGTTAGAGTGAAGACTCTAGGATCTGAAAGGTTTTCAGCCTCATGGGGAGAGCAACAATACCATCAACTAGAGCTCCCAGGGTCTAAACCACCTGCCTGGGAGCACTTACGGAGGGACCCATGGCTCCAGCTGTGTATGTAAGGGAGGATGACCCTGTCTGGTGTAGGTGGGAGAGGAGATCCTTGGTTCCATGAAGGCTGGATGCCTTGTATGGGAGAATTTGAGGGTGGGGAGGTGGGAGTGGGGGTGTAGGTAGGGGCACATCCTCAGAGAAGCTGGAGGAAGGGTGATGGGATAGGGGGTTCCTGGGCAGGGGAGGAATGGGGTAAGGGGATAGCATCTGAACTGTAAATAAAATATCCAATAAAAAATCATGCAGTGTGTCAGCATTTAAATTAAAACAGAAATGTTTTGTGTTGGGGGAAGAGTAGTACTATGCTTTCCACTAACCCTGAGGGAAATCCTGAGACAATTGTTGGTATAATTAAAATAATTGCATATAGTTAGAACTGAACAGTATGTGTGTGCAAGAAGCTAGCGAAAGAACTTTAAATCCTAATAGTCAATTTATTGCTGGTAAAGAGATTTTCATAGCACTATTAATTGGTTGAACACAACCTGTGATTAGTTGTGATTACAGAGATTTTCTCTGCCCACTGTGATTTTGCTGAATTTCTAAACAGACAGTCAAGGTTATTATTGTTACTAGATGAGGCAAACATTTTCCATATTTTGTCACAGATGAAATGAGACAAAGTAGTCGTCTCTGCTCTCCCTTACCACACAGAGTAGCAAACAATCATTATTGCCAGGAAAATAAGTTCTAGAGCTTTGTTTAAAAAATAAAGGATCCTTAAATTTAAAAATTAGTTCCACAGCACTTTTGAGAGCTGCCTGAGGACTCTATATCCAATGCCTTGTAAAAACTACAAAGAGGTTTGTAGGAATATCCAAAGAGTCAGGTGAGCTTTTCGATAGTTTCTGAAAGATAGACTCTGCACCAGCATTTCCCACACCCCACCCCCACAGACACATACACACTCATTCACACACACAACTTACCCCTGCTTTTATGTGCTTCATTGTAATGACCAAAAATCTTTAATAATAAATTCTTCATATAGCAAAGACCCTTTGAGTGTACAATTGATAATGGTAAAATCCCAGAACATCAAGACTGTGTTTCTTTGATATTCAAGTAATTAAATGTTAATTCAGGATATAACATGTGGTCCACACTGTTCTAGATATTTAATTGGACAATACAAATAGTATTAATCAGAATGGGCAGTAACACTGGCCTCCCTATTTTGATTGACAGCTTGTATGTTGGTCAGATGGTGTATAAGGAAACCTGTGAATTTTATGGGATTCAATAATTCTTACAGCCTCACCTCTGCCTATGCAATGTGAAGACTCACACAGTGATGGGTTTTGGGTTTTGTTTCTGTTCTGGATTTTTTTTTAGACTTACTAAAATTTTATTTCTCTCAAACAACAGTCTTTCTCTCTCAGAACACAATCTCAGAAAACATTAAAAAAATAATTTTTCATTATAGAATTCTCATAATTCAAGTGTTTTAAAGTAATTAAAACTTTAGATAGTTAAATATGCCTATGCATTCAATATATTATACAGATGTTTTATTTATTTTCATCGAAGATAATTGCAATCATGCCAGTGGGTTTTAGGACACTGTTTTAATTTAATTTTATTTATTTACTAATTATTTTATTTATTTACATTTCAATTTCAAATGTTATCTACCTTCTTGCTCCCCCTCCATGAACACCCCACCCCATCTCCTTTCCCCTTTGCCTGTAAGAGGGTGCTCCTATCCACCCACCCACTCCCACCTCACCCCTATAACATACCCCTTCTCTGGGGAGCATAAACGTTCCACAAGACCAAGTGCACCCCCTCCCACTGAGGCCAGACAAGGCAGCCTGTGCTACAAATGTGTACAGGGACACAGACCAGCCCATGAATGTTCTTTGGTTGGTAGCTTAGTAGTAAGATCTGATATTTTGAATTTCTTCAGTTTCTGTTATGTCTCCCATTTCATTTCTGATTTTGTTAATTTGAATACTGTCTCAGTGCCCTTTAGTTAGTTTGACTAAAGGTTTTTCTATCTTGCTGATATTCTCAAATAACTATCTCTTAGTTTTATTGATTCTTTGTATCGCTCTCTTTATTTCTAATTGATTGATTTCAGCTCTGAGTTTGATTATTTCCTGCCATCTACATCTCTTGGATTTGTTCTTTTTTATTCTTTTTGTTCTAGAGTTTTCAGATGTGCTGTTAAGTTGCTAGTGTAGGATCTCTCCAATTTCTTTGCAAGGACACATAGTGCTATATATTTTCCCTTAGCACTGCTTTCATTGTGTCCCATAAGTTTGTGTATATTATGCCTTCATTTTCATTGAATTCTAGAAAATCTTCAAATAATTTCTTTATTTCTTCCCTGATCCAGTAATCATTGAGTAGAGAGTTGTCCAGTTTCCATGAGTATGTGGTCTTTCTGTTGTTTTTGTTGTTAGTGAAGACTAGGTATAGTCCGTGGTGATCTGATAGGATGCATGAGATTATTTCAATCTTGTATCTGCTGAGGCATGTTTTGTGTCAATTTTGGAGCACGGATCATGAGGTGATGTAAAAAATAAGGTATTTTCTTTTGTTTGGGGGTGAAATGTTTTGTCGATATCTATTAAATCCATTTGGACCATAACTTCTGTTGATTTCACTGTGTCTCTTTTTAGTCTAAGTTTCCATGACCTTTCCATTGGTGAGAGTGGGATGTTGAAGTCTCCTACGATTATTGTGTGTTCTCAGCTTTAGTAAAGTTTGTTTTTACAAGTGTGGATGCCCCTGGACATAGATGTTAGAATTGAGACTTTATCTTGATAGATTATTCCTTTGGTGAGTATGAAGTGTCCTTTCCCATCTCTTCTGAAAAATTTAGTTCAAAGTCCATTTTGGGGGATTACAGCTTGTTTCTTGGGGCCATTTACTTGGAAACCTTTATTCCAGCCTTTTACTTTGAGGTAGTATCTGCTTTGCCTCTGGGTTATGTGTCTTGCATGTAGCATAATGCTGGATCCTGGTTGAATATCCAGTCTCTTAATCTGTCTTTTTATTGGGAAATTGAATCCATTGATGTTGAGGGTTATTAAAAGCTCAATGATTGTTGGTTCCTGTTGTTTTTGTTGTTAGAGGTTTTATTATGTTTGTGTGTGATTCTCTTCTTTTGGGTTTGTCATGAGATGGTTATTTTCTTGTCTTTTCTTGGGTGTAGTTACCCTCCTTGTGTTGGAGTTTTCCTTCTAGTATTCTCTGTAGGGCTGGATTTGTAGAAAGATACTGTTTAAATTTGTCTTGTCTTGTCTTGTCTGTTTTGTTTTGTTTTGTTTTGTTTTGTTTTGTTTTGTCAAGGAATACCTTGGTTTCTCCATCTGTGGTAATTGAGTTTTCCTGGGTAGAGTAGTAGTCTGGGCTGGCATTTGTGTTCTCTTAGGATCTGCACTGACCTCTGTCTAGGATCTTTTGGCTTTCATAGTCTTGGTGAGAAGACTGGTGTGGTTCTGATAGGTTTACCTTTACATATTACTTGGAAATTTCCCCTTATAGCTTTCTTTGTTCTGTGTATTTAGTGTTTTGATTACTCTGTGATAAAAGAATTTTCTTTTCTGGTACAATCTATTTGGTGTTCTGTAGGCTTCTTGTACATTTATGATCATCTCTTTCTTTGGGTTAGGAAAATTTTCTTCTGTGAATTTGTTGAAGATAATTTTTGACCCTTTGAATTGGGAACCTTGACCTTCTTCTATCCCTATTATTCTTAGTTTTGGTCTTTTAATTGTGTCTTGCATTTCCTGGAAGTTTTCGGTTAGGAGCTTTTTGCACTTTGTATTTTCTTTGACCCATGTGTCAATATCTTCTATGATATCTTCTATTGTGGGGCAGAGGAGTCTGAGAGGCAGCTGGGCACCTGGTCGAGCACAGGCTTCGAACCCCAGATCCAAATGTGATGGTAGGTGTTCAGCCTTGCTTCTGGGCCCCTGGTTCCTTTCACTTAGCTTCAGCCCTCCAAAACCCCTCCCACAGAGATGTCTATGGCCATCAGTCAGGTAGGAACAGTGCCTCAGGCTCTCCCACATGTAGATAAGGTATCACCAAGCTCTCAGACCAAGCCAATTGTGGTTATCCGCTATTAGACCCTAACCCACCCCAAAACTGTATATAAGAACCCTATTCGAGAGAAATAAAGGTGTGCGAGAATCATCCAATTGATCCAGAGTTTCTGTTGAAAGAGCTGTAACACTTAGGAAGAGATCTGCTCTCCTGAAGCGCCTTCAGGTTCATGGTTTTCTAAGCATACTTGCATTCTATAAGTTCATAGTAAGTTTAAGGCAATAGTTCATGTCACAGATTGATAAGAGTTAAGGAGTTACAGCAGAATTGTGTACATGTTGTTCTATTAAAATTAATACCTTGCCAAACATTTTTTTATCTGTTTTCTAGCCCCCAGTAAGTTCATTATACTTTTGAAGCAATAGTTTTTTATGTCATAAGTTAGCATGGTTTTCTCAAGAGACAAATCATCTGCCTTATGTTTTATTATTTTGAAGTCTTGAAGAGATAAACTAGTCCATCATCTATTTTCTATCCTTGAACCTACAATAAATTGCTTATTCCCAGTTTATGACCTTAAGTTACCAGATAGTGCTCTCATTCCTAACCTAGAAGGAATGTTTTCCTAGTTTGTAAATTTGTTGCAAAGCTTTTTTCTTTTCTGAGTGTAATTGGCCCATGAAACATGAAGGTTTACAGAGCTCCATTTGCAGCTTTTCTTCTATAGGGACTTGAGATTACTTGTATCACTTAGGAATTCTATAAATTCATTATCAGCAATTTTTTCATTGACAAAATCTAATATTTATTTGACTACAATGAAATCCTAAAATAAAAAAAAAATGGTTGCTAAGTTTTCATGGGCTTATTTAATATATTTTTGTTTTAATTTTTTATTGGATACTTTATTTATTTACAATACAGATGCCATCCCCTTTCTCCATTTCCCCTCCCTAGAACTCCCAGGAGCAACCCCCAGGGATAACCAACAGGAGCAAATATGAGATAATGTGTGAGGCAGAAACTGGAGGAGAGACCATCCAGAAACAGCCCCACCTGAAGATCCCTCCCAGATGCAATTACCATATGCAAACACTGATGTGGATGTCCATAAGTATATCCTGACAGGAGCCTGATATAGCTATCTTCTGAGAGGCACTGCCAAAGTCTGACATACACAAAGTCAGATGCTCACAGTTAGCCATCAAACTAACCACAGGGTCCCCAGTGGAAGAGTTAGAGAGAAGACTGAAAGAGTTGAAGGGGCTTGTGGCCCCATGGGGAGAGTGAATGTCCATAAATCAGAGTTCCTTTGGTCTAAACAGATAGCCTGGGAA
The DNA here is from genome assembly GCF_004785775.1 of Grammomys surdaster. Taxonomy (NCBI): domain Eukaryota; kingdom Metazoa; phylum Chordata; class Mammalia; order Rodentia; family Muridae; genus Grammomys; species Grammomys surdaster. The sequence goes on along the minus strand of NW_021604667.1, from coordinate 1,276,683 downwards.
CAGACATGGAGAAACCCATGTCTCTAGCTGTATTTGTAGAGGAAGATGGACTTGCCTGGCATCAGTGGGAGAGGAAGGCCTTGGTCCCTTGTTGTATGGATGCCCCAGTGAGAGGGAATTCAAGCGAGGGGAGGTGGGAGTGTGTGAATGGGTGGGGGGACACCCTAATAGAAATAGAAGGAGGGGGATGGGTTAAGGGGTTTCTCAGGGTGGGAAGTGGGGAAAGGGGATAACATTTGAAATGTAGATAAAGTACCAAATAATAAAAACAAAAAAGAAAATAAAAACAAACAAACAAAAACAGATAATGGAACTGGCTATGGCAGTTGAACAATTGAGACTTTTTAGCAGCAGCTTAACATTAGACATATTACAGGGATTTATTATACTTGCCAAGGACAAGAGACTATGGAACAGGCCAATGAAACTTTAAAAAAATATTTTCATTAAATAACATAGGAATAGATATATCCCTGTACACCGCAAATTTATTTAAATCATGTTCTTTTTACTTTTTATTTTAAATTGTTTTTTAACAAAAATTTGGCTGCCAAGGAACTTTCTGCTGATTGTCTATGGTACTCTACAAGTAGGCATACTTATGCATAGGTCAAAGGGAAGGATCTACTTACTGACATAAGGCATGATCCCAATCAGGTATTAAATATGGGGAAGAGGGCATGTTTGTGTTTTTTCTGCAGGATGCTGAAGGAGCATGGTGGCTGCCAGAGCGATGGGGGAGACATGCTGACTATGGATAGCCAGGACAAAGAATTAGCTGACCTGTGAGCTTTAAGAGTGCCCTGATAATGGTGACTGAGGAGCTGTATTGGACATATGTTCTTGACCCAGCATTGCTTACCTATACCCCTGATGGGACAAGCTGCCTTGCCTCAAGTTCTTAGACATTGTGGAACAGAAAATCAAAAAGAGAAGTTATAATCCCTCTTGTATTGTTATTAAATGTGACCACTTATTCAAATTCAATCATGGACTGGTCTAGAAATCAATCCAAGATTGGAAATAACAGTCTTCATTTGGAAGTGTGGCTCTGGACATTTCAGAGACATATATAGAAATTAGCTGCAGTTCTCTATGATGGTATGTTAGCAAGAGATAAATTTGGGTCAGGATATGGATTTGAAACAGGTGTTAGCACATATGTTAAGGCACTTTTAATTGTCAAATTAAAAAGAACTTAACTTATAGGACAAAATGAAAGCAGAGCTAAGGGGAAAACTCATAGCTCTAAGTGTCTACAAAAAGAAACTGAAGAGCGCATACACTAGAAACTTGACAGCACACCTGAAAACTCTAGAACAAAAAGAAGCAAATACACTCAAGAGGAGTAGACAGAAGAAAATAATCAAACTCAGGGCTGAAATCAACCAAGTAGAAACAAAAAGAACTATACAAAATATCAACAAAACTAGGAGCTGGTTCTTTGAGAAAATCAACAAGATAGATAAACCTTTAGCCAGACTAACCAGAGGGCACAAAGACAGTATCGAAATTAATGAAATTAGAACTGAAAAGGGAGACATAACAACAGAAACTGAGGAAATTCCAAAAATTATCAGATCCTACTACAAAAGCTTCTACTCAACAAAACTGGAAAATCTGGATGAAATGAACAATGTTCTAGACAGATATCAGATACCAAAGTTAAATCAGGAGCAGATAAACCATCTAAACAGTCCCATAACTCTTAAAGAAATAGCAGCAGTCATTAAAAGCCTCACCACCAAAATAAAAGCCCAGGACCAGATGGTGTTAGTGCAGAATTCAATCAGACTTTCAAGGAAGACTTAATACCAATTCTCTTTAAACTATTCCACAAAATAGAAACAGAAGGAACACTACCCAATTCGTTCTATGAAGTCACAATCACACTCATACCTAAACCACACAAAGACCCAACAAAGGAAGAGAACTTCAGACCAACGTCCCATATGAATATCAATGCAAAAATACTCAATAAAATTCTAGCAAACCGAATCCAAGAACACATCAAAACAATCATCCATCATGATCAAGGAGGCTTTATCCCAGAAATGCAGGGATGACTCAATATTGGGAAATCCATGAATGTAATCCACTATACAAGCAAACTCAAAGAAAAAAACCACATGGTCATCTCACTAGATGCTGAGAACGGATTTGACAAAATTGAATACCCCTTCATGGTAAAAGTCTTGGAAAGATCAGGAACTCAAGCCCCATACCTAAACATAGTACAAGTAATTTAGAGCAAACCAGTAGCCAACATCAAACTAAATAGAGAGAAACTTGAAGCAATCCCACTAAAATCAGGGACTAGACAAGGCTGCCCACTCTCTCCCTACCTATTCAGTATAGTACTAGAAATCCTAGCCAGAGCATTTAGACAACAAAAATAAGTCAAAGGGATGCAAAGAGGAAAGGAAGAAGTCAAAATATCACTATTTGCAGTTGATATGATAGTATACTTAAGTGACACCACAACTTCCACCAGAGAACTCCTAAACTTGATAAACAACTCCAGCAAAGTGTCTAGTTATAAAATCAACTCAAATGAATCATTAGCCTTCCTCTACTCAAAGAATAAACTGGATGAGAAAGAAATTATGGAAATGACACCCTTCACAACAGTCACAAATAATATAAAATACGTTGGTGTGAATCTAATCAAACAAGTGAAAGATCTGTATGACAAGAACTTCAACTTTCTGAAGAAAGAAATCCAAGATGATCTGAAAGATGTAAAGACCTTCCATGGACATGGATTTACAAGATTAATACAGTAAAAATGGCCTTCTTGCCAAAAGCAATCTACAGATTCAATGCAGTCCCATTAAAATCCTGACTCAATTCTTAACAGAGTTAGAAAGAGAAATTCTCCAATTCATTTGGAATATCAAAAAACATAGGATAGCAAAAACTCTTCTCAACAATAAAAGTACTTCTGGAGGAATCACTCTCCCTGTCCTCAAGCTGTACTACAAAGCAATAGAGATAAAATCTACATGGTATTGGTACAGAGACAGGCAGGAAGATCAATGGAATAGAATTGAAGACCCAGAAATGAACCCACACAATGATAGTCACTTGATCTTTGACAAAGGAGCCAAAACTTTCCTGTGGAAGAAGAACATTATTTTCAACAAGTGGTGAACATGTAGAAGAATGCAAATCTATCCATTCTTACCTCCTTGTACAAATATCATGTCCAAGTTCATAAAGGACCTTCACATAAAACCAGATGCACTGAAACTGATAGAAGAGATGGTGAGGAAGAACCTTGAATACTCGGGCACAGGGGGAAAGTTCTTGAACGGAACACCAATGGTTTATACTCTAAGATCAAGAATTGACAAATGAGACCTCATAAAATTCCAAAGTTTCTGTAAGGCAAAGGACACTGTCAATAGGACAAAACGGCAACCAACAGATTGGGAAAAGATCTTTACTAATCCCATATCTGATATAAGGCTAATATCCAATATATACAAAAGAACTCGAGAAATTAGACTCCAGACAACTAAATATCTTTATTAAAATTGGGGTACAGAACTAAACAAAGAATTCTCAACTGAGGAAACTAGAATAGCTGAGGAGCACCTAAAGAAATGTTCAGTATCCTTAGTCATCAGGGAAATACAAATCAAAACAACTCTAAGATTCCACCTAACACCAGTCAGAATGGCTAAGATCAAAAAACTCAGGTGAAGGCAGATGCTGGTGAGGATGTGGAGAAAGGAACACTCCTCCATTGTTGGTGGGATTCAAAGATGGGGCAACCACTCTGGAAATCAGTCTGGTGGTTCCTCAGAAAATTGGACATAGTATTACCTGAGGACCTAGCTATACCACTCCCGGGCATATGCCCAAAAGATGCTCCAACATATAACAAGGACATATGCTCCACTATGTTCATAGCAGCCTTATTTACAAGAGCTAGAAGCTGGAAAGAACCCAGATGTCCTTCAACAGTGTAATGGATACAGAAAATGTGGTATATTTACACAATGGAGTACTAGTCAGCTATAAAAAGCAAAGAAGACTTCATGAAAAAGCAAAGACTTCATGAAATTCTTAGGCAAATGGATGGAACTGGAAAATATCATCCTGAGTGAAGTAACCCAATCACAGAAGAACACACATGGTATGCACTCACTGATAAGTGAATATTGGCCCAAAAGTTCACAATACCTAAGATACAATCCATAGACAGCATGAAGTTCACGAAAAAGTAGGAAGACCAAAGGGTGGGTGCTTTGCTCCTTCTTAGAAGGAGTATGAAAGTACTCAACCAGATCTCCCAGTGTCTAAACCTCCAGCCTGGGAACACAAAGGCAGGGATTCACGGCTCCACCTGTATAGGTACTTGAGGATGGCCTTGTCAGGTATCATTGGAATCGGAGGGCATTGTTCCCTGAAAGTTTGGATTCCATAGTGTTGGGAAATTAGAGAGCAGGGAGGCTGGAATGGGTGGATGGTGAGGGCACATCCTCATAGAAGTAGGAGGAGTGGGATGAGATAAGGGTTTTATGGGGGGTGGGGGATGGGAGAGAGGATAACATTGAAAGGTAAATAAATAAAATATCCATTATTAAAAAAAACAGATTATGGGTCTGGCAATTGTAGTCAAGCAATCTAAACTTTTTGACAATTTATTAGGGGGATTTTGTATAATCCTCAAGGACAAGGTATTGTAGAAGAGGTCCATGGTCCTTTAAAAATGTTGGTGAGTCATACTCTTGCTGAGACAAAGAAAGGTGCTGACTTGTGAGCTTGCCGAGTGCCCTGACAAGGGTGACTGGGGAGCTGTATTGGACATATGTTCCTGACCCACTTTTACTTGACTATATCCAGATGAGACAAGCTTCCTTGTCTCAAGTTTTTAGACCTTGTGAGATAGAGGATCAGAAAGAGAAATTATAATGTCTCTTGTATTTTTCTTAAAGATGACCAGCTATTAGGACTGAATCATGTACTGGTCTAGAAATCAATCCAATATTGGAAATAACAGTCTACATTTGGAAGGCTGGATCTGGACATTGTAGAGAGACATATTTGGAAATTAGCTGTAGTTTACTATGATATTATGATTGTAAGAGATTGAGATAGGATCTGAATTTCAAACAAGGGTTAGTGTATGTTTTAAGGCTCTTTTAATTGTCAAGCTGAAATTGTTTTTGTCTCTTCTACAGTGTTTATTGTAAGTTGCATTGACTGTGCAATTTCCAACTATGTTAGTGTGTTGAAACCTGGCATGTCTGTTACAGGGGTCTATCAACCAGCTTATGTCTTACTGCCCTGAGTATTAGAAAAACTGGATTCTATGGAAAAAGCTTGAAAGTACTGAAAGAAGTGAGTTAGGCTTTAAGCAGAAGCAAGAGAGTAGTGGGCTTGATTGTTGCTGGTATAACAGTTTTAATTTCATTAATTGCTAGCACCACTGCTTCTGCAATAGCATTGACACCAGGAGTTAAGACAACTATGCTTGTTAATCATCTAGCAAAAAAATGTTACTAATGTATTGAGTATACAAAAGGATTTATATAGGTATCTGGAACAACAGATGATGCTCTATAACCTACTCATATTATCTGAAGGAGGTTCAGGGTTCAAGAATTAGGAGCCATCCCAAGTATCATGCAAATATCATTGGAGTAGTGTTACTTCTAAAATTTACAATGATTGTCTTTATAATTAGAAAAAAGTTTAAAGACACCTGTAGTATATTTGGCATAAACTTAACACCTCTCTGGGTGTGTTAACTTTGCATAGTGAGATTATGAATTTACAGAATGCTGCTCTGTGGAGCTTTGATGCAGCAGATAATGCTGATAAAATTATCCATGGCCTGAGGCCAGTATTTCCATTTTGGTCAAACCTCAGGAATGGCATATATAGCTTGATCAGGCTAGGCCTTCTTGCCCTGGGAATACTTTCATTCCTGTCCATCCTGATAAAGCTTGTCTCTAACTACATCAACAGAATGGCTGCCAAAGTACTTGATTTGAAACTGATACTGGACCCCCAGACAGAGATATTAATTTAACATGCTGGCAAGCCAAGGACGAGAAAGTTTCTGCACAGAGCTTTACCAACCTAAGGCAGAAGTGCATTGCTTATGATAATGCATATTCCATGATGGGTAAGGAAGGCTTTCTTGTCAGAATGACCTAAGACAGGCTCAGTCTGGTTTATGCAGTAAAAAAGAGGAGATGTGGAGAGTGTTTGGGGTGCCTGTCAGAAATCAGGCATAGTCCAAGGACAAGGAAATGGACTGCAGGCAGGAATCTGACATTGGGTTGGAACAAAGAAGAAATTTCAGGCAGAAATATAAATCCTAGGCTAGAACAAAGAAAAAATTTCAGGCAGGAATTTCAATCTTAGGCTAGAACAAAGAAATAGGCTTCAGGCATGAAAATGACTTTGCTCTAGGACAGGGAAGCAGGCTCAGATACTTTGATCATCCTGATAAGCCCTTAGAAATAGTGATCACAGGAGAGATCACAGGACGCTGTTTATTATTGTTCATGTTCTTTGATTATCTGGGTTTATTGTGTTCCTTGTTTAGGGACTACTTGAATCTATTGTATTGCTAGTTCCTCAACCTAGAACTGACCTTAATACTTGCACGTAATTTAAACAATATAAAGGCAAAAAAAGGAGGAGGAGGGATGGGATAGGGGATAAATGGGGGGGTGGGGAGAGTTAGGAAGGGGGATGGCATCTGAAATGTAACTAAATAAAGTATCAAATAAAAAAAACAATGAATTCGAGAAATTTTTAGGCAAATGGATGGAACTAGAAAATATCATCCTGAGTGAGTTAACCCAATCACAAAAGAACACACAGGATATTCACTAACTGATAATTGGATATTAGCCCAAAAGCTCACAATACCCAAGATGCAACTCACAGACCACATGAAGCTCCTGTATTTCTTTAAGAGAGTTATTTATATCATCTTTAATGTCCTCTATCATCTTAATGTAATGGGATTTTAGGTTGGATTCTTGCTTTCCAGGTGTGTTAAGAGTATCCAGGGCTTGCTGTGGTTGGAGAACTGGGTTGTCATGGTGCCAAGTGGCATTGATTTCTGATGCTTATGTTCTTGGGCTTGCATCTCACCATCCGGTTATCTCAGGTTTTAAGTAGCCTTACTGTCTCTGACTAGATCCTGTCCTTCCTGTGATCCTGCCTTGTTGTGATAGAGCTCCTGGGAATCAAGCTGTCTCTGGGTGTGGGACATAGTCTGAAGCACTGGCTCTGACCAGGTTGAATTGTTGGACAGAAGGAAAATGTGTCTTTAGTAGGAAAGGGCAGGGCAGATAGGGTCTGACTCCACTGGGTCCCTGGAGGTCCCAATTAGGCCAGGTATTGGGGCAGGGGTATCTCATCTCTGAGCCTGGTTATGACAGACCTCCTGGGAGTCAAGCTGTCTCTGGATGTGAGAGAAGTTCTGGGACATCAGCTCTGCCCCAGGGCTGAGTTGGGACATCATGATGAAACCTCATCCCTCTAAAATTATAACCCAAAGAAGTCTGTCCTTCTATCATTTGTCTTGGTAATGGTGGTTTATCACAGTAATAATATAGTAACTACTATACACCTGTGGGACCGGCTACAGATGGGGTCCTATTAGGATCTTCGGCTTGGCTGAGGATAGGGTGCAAAAGGCCACTGCCTCTGCCTGTGAGCAATCCTGGAGGACTGCAGATGGAGTGCAGACAGGGAGAGTCCACTTCTGCCTCTGCCCCCAACTGTGTCTCCGCAACAGAGAGGGGAAAGGTGTTACAGCTCTTTGAAGTGCACTGGTGAGGCACAGGCTGGCCAGTGAAGAAGGGGGGGGCCTGGACAAAAGTTCTCAAACAACAGGACGGATCTCACATGCACACCCATATATACAGTTTGGGGTGGGTTAAGGTCCGGCAGCAGATAACCCCTATTGGCTTGGTCTGAGAGTTTGGGGATGCCTCATCTGCATGTAGGGGTGCTACTCCTATGTGACCGATGGCCTTAGGCCTCTCTGTGGGAGGGGTTGTGGGGGGTTGTAGCTGAGAGAGCCAGAGGCCCAAGAAGAGCTGAACACCTTCCTTCCCAGCAGGTAAATGGAGTTCAAAGTTCATTCAACCAGGCACCCGGCTGTCTCTCATAGCCCACCGCCCCACATACACCCATTTGTGGTTTTATATATTTATTCTATTACACTTTTCTATTTTTCTTCTCAAGATTTCTTTTCTTCTCTTATACTTCATTTTCTACTTCAATGAACTATCCTCACTCTACCACACACATGCACAAAAGTATATAAAAATTATCTCAAACCCACATGAAAGAAAACCTATGTCAATTCCCTCTTTCTAAATCTGTGTTACTTCACCTAACATAACAATCTCTCCTTCCACCCATTTGTCTCCAAATGCTATGATTTCAGCTACCTTTTCTGTTGACTAAAATACCATTATGTATGTATGTATGTATGTATGTATGTATGTATGCATATATGCATGCATATATATGCATGCATATATATGCATATACATATACATATATATATCACATTTTTCTATTGAGCTCATAATGGAAACAAATGGTTTCACTTCTTAGCTAGTGTGAATATTGCAGCAATAAACATGCATTACATGTATGTCAATATTAGGACTTGGGGTCTTTTGAGAATTTGTCCAGGAGTGTGACAGCTATGACATATAATAAGTATGTGTTTGAAAACCTATGTACTGATTTACACAGTGCTATAATAGTTTAATTTCCACCAGGGATAGAAATAAAAGAGAAGAAGTCATATGATCCCTATTTGCAGAAAATGTGATCCTGTGCTTAAAAACCTTCAGCAAAAAACTCATATATGTACACTTTCAGCAAAGTGAAATGATGCAAAATCAACATTTAAAAGTCAACAGCTTTTATGTATACCACCAACGAACTTTCTAAGAAAGAAATAAAAAACATAAAAGCCAATTTTTTTATTATTTTTTTTCATTTTCTTTTATTATTATTATTATTTTAAAATCAAATCGTAATTTTTACTTATTCACACAGTGGTTATTATACACAAAAAGGCAGTATGTGGGGAAGGGGATATGGGAAGACACTGGAGTGTGGGTGTTCAGGGGGAGTACAGATATCTTTCAGAACAAGGTATTGGCTGGGTGAAGGTTCAGGGGACAGGTCACTATAGCTCTGCCTATGATTCACTTGTCCTTATTTAAGTTGGTATTATCTGTCAAGGCTACCTATTTACAAGGTCTATGACTATTCAGTCTGGTAAATTTTCACAAAAGCTGTCTGTTTACAATAGCTTATAGCCATCTGTTTCAATGTTTTTCCACAGAGACCCAAGACTTGGTGTTAGTATACATGTATGACAGGCCTATTGCTGATTTTAGGCCTATGGCTGATTTTAGGTCTTCAGTGTATAAACAGGGCTGCCCCTGACCTCTCCTCCCTTTTATAAGTATAGAAGGATTGTGATGATTCTAATCTTGCAAAGGCAGGGACAGAGGCCTGACCTTCAGTAATTGAATGGAACTTTGTAATGACTCCAGTCCCCCTGTCGTTGTCCAATGAAGCATGATGGCCAAATCCATCCCAATGTCTTTTTCCTGGAGAGGGGATACCTTTGACATCAACCCCTATGCAGTCAGGCTTGTCCCTCAGGGAACCCAGAGAGATATTTTTAACTTTTATTTATATTCTCTTGCAGTGCTTAGCCTCACAGCCTAAGCAAGAATTCAGATCGCCAGTCAGAGGGGGTTCTGGGTAGCCCCACTTTGCTTGGTCTAGGGGCAGAATCTCCTCTTTTAGGTTGGGTGAAGATGGGTTTTAGTAACACCCCGGATAGAGTAACAACCTCATCTTGAGTCTCGTGGTCCTCCATAGCTAATTTAGGATAATGTACCTGAATTTGTTTTGCTACCAAATTATTTATCTGTTGTTTCACAAAGTTAGTCAGCCTATTTAAGGCCCAGGGACCAAAAGAAGTAAGCAAAAAGAACCCAATTAATGGCCCCAAGATGCGAGGAATAGGGTAGACAACCATGGAGAGGTTGAGAACCAATTATTGCACCAGTTTTCATCATTCTCTTTCTGTCTCTGTCTTTTCTCAGGGCCTTCTCTGACCTTTTTCATGCTCTCTTTAACCCTCCCTGTCTTGTCTATGTAAAGGCAACATTCTTCTTTGAGGGCAGTACACAGTCAAGAGCTGTAAACAGTCTTTTCTATTGTAATAAAGTAAATCAAGTCCAATAAAGTCCTTTGCAATTTTGGAAAGATTTCTTCAGATTAGTGATGTCAATCTCTAGCTGTTTGATGTTCTTGTCAATGGCCCATCGAAGGTCTGAGTAGTATAATTTGGAGGCCAGCATCTGGATTAGAACTTCTAACAGCAGACATCACGGGTGATTCATTTTTACCTGGAAAGTTAAAAGAATGGGATTCTCAGGGAGATTTCTCTTCCCTGGATGTCAATTGTTACTCATCTTATTTATGGTTGGGCCTGGATTTGTGGTGGGTATCTACTTATCTAAATAATCTTTTTGGTAGCAATTTAGCTGTGCCTTCTGTGGTATCAAGCATTCATAGCAATCCTCAGCCCCATAAGAGAACTGGGTGTGGGCCATTCCCTTTAAGGGTAAGAGGGTCCTTCCACATAGCTGTGGCATAGTTTTCATAGGTCTTGGTGATGCCAGAGGCAGTTGGCAGCATATTTGCCATGAGCTTTCAGTTTTAGAGAGTTAAAAGTGAAAAAGGCATGATGGAGAGTATTTTTGGGGACTCTTTCTGGGGGAGTGGGGTACTGTTTCCCCTCTTTTGTTTTTAAAGCCAGTTTTTCAGAGTTCTTATAAAATCAGGGCAAAAGCACCAGCAGATGCTTCTTCCACACTTAGAGAGTCATGAATACACTATTTAAAGAAATATAAATCTATGTTAATAATCTCTTTTATCAAAGGACTGTTATAGCACCGCCAACAACTAATCAGACTCTATAATATATCAGTTAGTAATAGCTTCTTCTACTTTTTGTGAGATTACTTCTCTTTTGTCAGTTAATTGTTGAGGGAAATTAGGATTTACATCTCTCTTGAGCATATTAAACAGAGACTTAAATTCTTTTGTGGAGAGCTTAAAATAAGATCTTAGCCAGTTAGCATCTCCTAGAAACTTTTGAAAATAATTTGAAATAAGTAAAGTATCTTTCTTTTTGTTTTTTCCAGACCCATTATCTGTTTTTTTTTTATTGGACATTTTACATATTTACCTTTCAATGATATCTCCTCTCCCATTCTCCCCAAAACTCCTTATCACATACCCCCCTCCTCCTATTTTTATGAGGCTATGCTCCAAACATCCTCCCAGTCCCATCTCCCTGCTCTCGAATACCCCAACACTAGGGAATCCAAACTTTCGTGGACCATGGCCCTCCTCTTCCACTGATGTCTAACCAGGCCACCCTCAATTACCTGTACAGGTGGAGACATGAGTCCCTCCCAATTCTTAATAACTTTTTTTTAAATTAGGGTCTGGTAGTTAGTTGAGTGGATAAAGCACTTGCCACACAAATGTGACAGAACTTCAGATCTCCAGTACTCAATGGTGAGTGGGTGTGGCTGCTCACCTATGCTCTGGGCATCTGGAGACTGGGAATCCCAGGGACAAGTTGGCTAGCTAGACAAGTCAAACCCTGTTTCAGTAAATAAAGTGTAGACTCATCAAAGACAGCCAACATTAAAATGTGGTCTTTACAGGCACATGCACTCACATGCACATATACACATACATATGTCCACTTACATACATGAAAACACATTACACATACATGCCATTAACATCTGCCTCCACTCACACTCACTTAGTCAGCCATATGTGCAAACACACACACACACACACACACACAGAGAGAGAGAGAGAGAGAGAGAGAGAGAGAGAGAGAGAGAGAGAGAGA
>NW_021604667.1:1237443-1264714 GCF_004785775.1 Grammomys surdaster | reverse complement strand
AGAGAGAGAGAGAGAGAGAGAGAGAGAGAGAGAGAGAGAGAGAGAGAAATACACATGAGGAAGAGTTGCAAGAAGATAAGCAGAAAGGAAAAACTAAGGCAGGCTCCCTGAGATGGTGTCTTCTTGTTCCCAGAAGGATCTGCCAGGAAAGATAGCAGGAAACCACCTGGGTGATCATCTAGACAGGTCCAGTACTGGAAAGAAAAGGAGACCAGGGGCCTATTAAATATCCAAACCAGCATTTGTTTAACTATCTCCCAGTCTCAAGCTTCTCCCATCCTGAATATATAAAGTTACTAATTTGGTTTTCGACAAGGCTTGGTCTTCTGTCTTTCCAGTGCATCAAGTTATTTGTTCATGCAAGGGAATAAACTTGGTAATTATCTAGACAACAATGAACAATTCCATGACACATATATAATAAATCAATAAAAGCATATGAATATGTATATGAATAAAAGCATATGCATGAAAGTGCTATAATGAAACTTATTTCTTTGTATTCTAACAAAGAAAATGAATAACTTTGAAAAGCTTGAGAAAAGAATATTAATTCCTGAGTTAAATGCTACAAAATATACTGTTCAGTTACTTTCATTTTTAAATTTACTATGCAAAAAAGTTATTTTATTTGAACAACTTTATACTGTTATTATTAATAATGATATTTTTTAGGAAAAATTCTCAAGTATGTAAAATAATTGACAGAAATCTTAGCCAATCATAAATCAAGTAATCATATTCAGACATAATTTTAAAGTGAAAAATTGAAATTTCTTTTAAATATTACTATGTTTAAAGCAGTCAATCATGTACATATAAACCACTACTCAGTTTACCTTGATAGATTATCTGAACTAGACATAGTTACTGTAACTTAAATTGAGAGACCCATTTTGTGTAGACATTAGAATTGCCAAGTTAATTCTCAAAAGGTGTATATTATCTGAATTGATGCCTATAATTTCCTGTCCATTTTACCCTGTACCAAGTACTTCATGACTATCAGGAGAATTCTGGTACACAAAATCAGTTTCTTCAAAGACTGTAAAAGACCAACAGGAAATTCAGATAACTGAGACAAAAGTTATGATATGTACTAGTATGGGGATAAGCACTGTGAATACAGAATTAGTCAAGAACAGAATTTACCCCAGATTGTAAGAAAAGAATGAATTTCCTGGCAGCAGATGCCATTAAAATTGAAATTATTGGAGTATATAGGGGTAAAAAAAGAAAGTGAGTGATGAAGCATTTGGAAATTCCAAGGAGAAAGAATGCAGCAAAGCACCAAGTGAATGGCACAGGGAAGTAATCAGATAATAGGAAAGTGCCACTGTGCTTCTGAATGATGCCAGGCTTATTGGTTGTGTAGCCAAAGGGAAACAGAAATCATTCACAAAAATCAAATAAAGCACCTAAACAAACAAACAAACAAACGCCTTTCAACCAGCAAGATCAAAAAACTGCTCAAATACACTGGCAAGGTGTGTAACAACCAAATCAAGTTTCTCTGTCAGTAAAATGGTATCTTCATACAAATCCTCAATTTTACACTTTCTCAGTGTATCAACTGCTATACAAGCATGACCTTTCAAAGAATCAACTTGACTAAGGGTTTCAAAAGTCATTCTGGGGCTGGAGAGATGGCTCAGTGGTTAAGAACACTGACTGCCCTTCCAAAGGTTCTGAGTTCAATTCCCAGAAACCACATGGTGGCTCACAAAAATCATTCTGTGCAACTGTGTGCAAGCTGTGTCATTGGGATGAAAGCAAATGGCCCATGCAGAGGCACTAATATGAGCTATTAGCCTATTGTGCCCTCAGGAGAATATTATGACCTTCCAAAAGCAATCCAAATATGTAAATGTTATAGGGACTCCACATGTAAACTGTGACAGGCAAAGCAATTGTTTAAGCCCATAGGTGCTACATTCAGGAGTGCAACTGCATCTGTCAAGCACAGATGAAAGTATTTGAAATACAACTTGCATCTATACTATAAGGAGACTAATGTTTTGTCCTTATTCTCTAAACAATACCTATAATAGCATATTATTTTCACAATAATAATATTGCAGTAAATATTATTTAGTCATTTAGAGATGTCTTTCACCATCCAGGAAGACTCAGAGTTGTTACAAATTTATCTAGATTAGGTCATCTTTAAAATACAGAATAATATCGGTAATATCATTCCAAACATTCTACGCTCTATTCAAATTCTGTCACTTGTTCTTTCTGTAGCACAATATGCAAGTGATTGTCTAGCCCCCATAGTCTCTGAGGAGCAAGGTTCTGGATCTGCCTTTCCCATTCAGTTATGAGGCTCCAGCAGACATCACTGCAACACTGATGGCCACTGGTTAGAGAGTACTATTCTGGTGCAAGAGGGACTTGAGAGCAGAGTCTCCAAAGCACCCCTTGCCCTTTCCAATCATGATGCTCCTTCAACAATTCCTTGCCATGGCCCCTGACAGTGAGCACCGGACCAGGTAGCACTCTGGACTCTAAGGAAAAGGATCCTCAGTGACCCTCCTCATTCAGAACGCTTGGATGATTGCTCCGCTACTGCAAGCAGAACTGCCATCTGAGGCAGCTCGTTATAGGCCCTTGCAGTCCCTAGGATAGCCACTCTGGAGCTTTTCTTGATTCTCCAGAACAAAGGTCACTCAAGTTCTGTGCCCTTCTCCTCCCGGACGTGTCCACAGTTCTTGGGAGAGAAAGCTGCTCTCAAATGATCCTGCTTAACTGCTTCTTTCCGTGAGTCACCATTGGCAAGTACATTCACTGCCCCTTCAAGGGATAGTAGCCCCTTGCCCATTTCTTCTTTCAGTCTCCTTAATGACTCAAAATAGCAAGACGTGTGGAGATAAGCCAGCGAGCCTCAGCCCAGACTTTACCCTCTGACCATAGACCCCAGGTTTCCCAGCCTCCATGGCCTGGTACTCCCTTCAGTATCCCCCAACTGAATATTCACACCCTACCCCAAGGGGGCAAGCAGTTACTGGTTTCCTAGCCTTTACAGCCTAGTACCCCCTTCAGTGTCCCCCAATGGGGGAAGCATTTGACCAGCAGAGATACGAGGGACTTTGCACCTCCAGGGCTCATTAGACTGATTCGACACAAGTTCAAGTGCCCAAAGCCCTATGAAGACCAGAGTCTTGCATCATCCCTGCTGCCAAAGAAACATCAAAAGTTACAATTACTCATCAGGTGAGTCCCACGCCATCTATATCTGTCCCAAAGGCCTTGGAATGTTCCACAAATGACAAAGAGACTGGAGAAAGTTGCCAATCAATCCAAGGGCATGCTGGGCATTCCATATCATCCCAAAAAGCTCAGCGGGCTTCTATGTCAACCCAAAAGGCTCTAGTATGTTCACCATATGCTCCAGGGCTTCAGAAAATTCCTTCATCTCTCCCAAGTGCTCCAGAACAAGTTTCCCATGCTCAAAGTGATTTGTCACTTTGCAAAATAGACTTCAGAGCTATACAACCTTTTCTGTATTTCCAAAGGTCAACGGGAAAGTCCACATCTAACAAAAATTGTCTAGAATGTGTGCCTTTAGGTCAAACGTCTCTGAAAACTTCCATGTCTTCTAAAGCATCTAAAAATCCTTCTGCACTAGGGACCCTAGACCCTTTGGTATCTGACCAATGAGAAGGGACAAAGTATCAATCAGAAAATGACAATCTGGGACAGGCTATATCAGCACAAGGGACTAGAGGCCCTTCATCATGTAAAACAGGGGCTTTAGGATCTACTCAACATGCACATAAGAAGGGTCAAATATTTCCATCTAATCAAGGGGCTGAAAGACATTCTGTGTCTCCAAGAGAAGCTATGTGACTGACCAATTCTGAAACTAAGAATCTTGAAAATTTGCCATCTGTACAAGGATCTTCCTCTACTAAAGTAACTAAAAAAACATTGTTATCTTCCCAAGGGAGTGTGAAACCTTCATCATGTGCACCACGTGTTCAGAAACCACCCCAAATGATATCAGGAACTCTAACAACTGTGAGATGTAAGCAAGGGCTCCCAGAACATTCTACGTCTGTCCAGGAGACTCTGGGTTCTTTGCCATCTACCCGAGAATTCCCAGAACATTCAACATCTTTACAAAAGTAGCTAGGACACTCATCATACACAGTAGAACCTCAGATACCTCACCATTTATCCAAGACACTATAGGCCCTTTGCCTCCTAGAGGGGCTGTGGGACTGCCCAAATCTGAATCTAGGACTCATAAAAATTTGCCATTTGAACAAGTATCCTCTTCTTCTACCCAGGGAACTAAAAAAAACACTGTTGTCTTCCCAGGGGAGTGTGAAACCTTCATCATGTGCACCACATACTCAGAAACATCTCCAAATGACATGAGGAACTCTAACAACTGTGGGGTGTAAGCAAGAGCCTCTAGAACATTCTATGTCCCTGTTGCATGTTGAAACATCTTTTGGGTATATGTCCAGGAGTGGTATAGCTGGGTCCTCAGGTAACATTATGTTCAATTTTCTGAGATACTGCCAGACTGCTTTCCATAGTGGTTGTACCAGTTTACAATCCCACCAACAGTGGAGGAGTGTTCCTCTTTCTCCATATCCTCACCAACATCTGCTGTCACCTGTGTTTTTTATCTTAACCATTCTGACTGGTGTGAGGTGGAATCTCAGGGTTTTTTTTTATTTGCATTTCCCTGTGCTCCTGCTGAACAGCTTGTAGAGAACTTAGAGCCAGAGATTACCAACAAATTTGTAAGAAAAGAATTCTCTGATTGCTGGGAAGCACAACACAGAGTTCCAGAGGACATGGGTATTCTTGACTGTGAGGACATTTGCACCTGATAAGGTATTTTCTGCACTTTCTTTCAATTCCCAAGGTAACCTTTTGCCTGAGGGATTATGTGACCTTGTTGCTCTTCCCTCTCCTCCCAACATACTTTCACTCTCAAAAATGGGGCCCATGACCTTCCCACATATGGTCAAAGTGGTTTTTCTACCTAACTGATCAGACATAGTTCTAGAAGTGACTACTTCTGTAAACAAGGGACTCTAGCCCACTCTGGTTTGAGGTCCAATAGTCAATTTAGAATCAGAGCATAGAACCTGTGCCATCTGATGCTAGGCAAGTCCATAGAAATATAATAACTTCAACATTTCTGCTTAGATCTGGACAGTTGAACAAACTAGAAATAACCTAGCCAGCAACAGTCATCCAAACCTTGGGAAAAAAATAAGTAGCTGTCTGCTCTCTCCTAGAATGAACACAAACTACAAAGATACAAAACTCTGAATAAGAACTGGAAACTTACAATCACTGCTGAAAACTTTTGCTACTGTATAAGGTACTCAGGACCTTTATCTTTGACAGACATACTAAAATAAACTAAAGGAGGCAACCTAGCCAGGGACAAGCACGCAGGCTGTTTGAAAAACACTTGTCTTGTTGCCTGAACTCCCCCAGACCAAACACAAGATATGGAACCTCTAACAACTTAAGAAGAGTTAGAAGCTGAAGAGCAGTGCTGGGACCTTCCTTTACTGAATAAGGTAACAGGGACATTCATGTCTAACAGGATGATGCATGGCACTTACCTCCTCTTCTAGAACTTTCTAACCCATACCTTTGTACAACCATGTCTCAAAGTTTTCTTTTTCTCATAAAGGGCCCAGTAATTCCTTGTCAGGAGCAGCCTTGCTTATACACTGAAGGCCTAAAATCAGCCATGGGCCTGAGTCAGACATACATGCCTGATAACACAAAGTCTTGGTCTCTGTGCAAAAACATTGACCCTAGAACAGATAGCTATAGATCTTGTAAACAGGTAGCCCTTGTAGAAAACTACCAGCCTGGATAGTCATAGGTCTTGTGGATAGGTAGCCTTGGTGGAAAGTGCCAGCTTAGATAGGAACAGATGTATCATAGATAGAGTCATAATCGACCTGTTCCCTACTTCTTCACCCAGCCAAAACCCTGTTCTGGAAGACATCTGTACTCCTCATGAGAACACCTACACTCCTGTGTCATCCCCTTCCCCACATACTGCCTCTATGTGTATATAACCCCTTTGTGAAAAAATTAAAATCAGTAGTTTGATCAGACTGTAGACAAGCTGCTTATTCTTTCCGTCTCCTGTCCTTGAGTTCTCTCTTCCAGGTCTTCTGATCCTAGTTCAATGCCTCCTGTGACCAGGGCACTTCTTCTCTGCTCAAGTTACCTCAGTCCTTTTATTTTACTGAAGAGAATGTCAGACCTCCCTCCTATGACTAAGCCTACTGCAGACCTTCCCCATTTGTCCAAGATGGTCTAAAGTACTCATTTAGAGGAAATAACCTCAAACATTCTGTTTCTTAGAAAGTGGGCCTTAGTCATTTGTCCTGTCCAACAGGGCATTAAACAGGGGTCCATGGAGGTCACCTGAAAGAGAGCAGGGTGGGGGAGCAGGCAAAGAAGAAAGGAATGATGACCTGTCTATAATCTGATCAGATCGTAATTTTTACTTTTCCACACACACTTTTATACACAAAAAGGCAGGATGTAGGGAAGGGGATGACACAGGAGCATAGGTGTTCAGGGGGAGTACAGATCTCTTCCAGAACAGAGTGTCAGCTGGGTGGAAGGTCCAGGGGACAGACCACTATGACTCCGCCTATGATTCATTTGTCTTTATCTAAGTTGGTACTATCGTCCAAGGTTACCCATCAACAAGGCCTTATGATTAGGCTCGGCAGCCTTCCACCAAAGCTGTCTGTTTACAATAACTCCTACCTATCTGTTTCTGTGTTTTTCCACAGAGACCCAAGACTTGGTGCTAACAGGCATGTATGTCAGGCCTATTGCTGATTTTAGGCCTATGGCTGATTTTAGGCCTTCAGTGTATAAGCAAGGCTGCTCCCAACAATTCCCCCTCTCTCCAAATATAGAAGGACCCTGGCAATTGTAGTCTTGCAAAGGTAGGTATAGAGGCCTGACCTCCAGTAATAGAAGGGGACCTTGTAATGGCTCCGGTCCCCCTGTCGTTGTCCAATGAGGCATGAAGGCCATACCCATCCAGATATCTTTTTCCTGGAGAGGGGATACTTTTGACATCAACCCCTATTCAATCAGGCTTGTCCCTCAGGGAACCCAGAGAGATATTTTTAACTTTTATTTATATTCTCTTGCAGTGCTTAGCCTCGCAGCCTAAGCAAGAATTCAGATCACCAGTCAGAGGGGGTTCTGGGTAGCCCCACTTTGCTTGGTCTAGGGGCAGAATCTCCTCTTTTAGGTTGGGTGAAGATGGGTTTTAGGAATACCCTGTATAAAGTAACAACCTCATCTTGAGTCACGTGGTCCTACATAGCTAAATTATGATAATGTATCTGAATAGATTTTACTACCAAATTATTTATCTGTTGTTTCACAGAGTTAGTCACCTTATTTAAGGCCCAGGGACGAGCAGAAATAATCAAAAAGAACCCAAATAATGGTCCCAAGATGGGAGGAAGTAGGGCTGACAACCTTGAAGAGGCAGAAAATCAATTTTTGTACCAGCATTCATCTGTCTCTTTCTCTCTCTGATTTTTCTCAGGGCCTTCACTGACCTATTTCATGCTCTCTTTAACCCTCCCTGTCTTGTCTATGTAAAGGCAACATTTTTCTTTAAGGGTTGTACACAGTCAAGAGCTGTACACAGCCTTTTCTATGGTAATAGAGTAAATCAAGTCCAATAAAGTCCTTTGCAATTTTTGGAGGTCTCTTCAGACAGTGAAACAAGGCATTTCTTCAGATTAGTAATGTTAATCTCTAGCTGTTTGATGTTCTTGTCAATGGCCCTTCGAAGGTCTGAGTAGTATAAGTTCGGAGGCCAGCATCTGGATTAGAACTTCTAACAGCAGACATCACGGGAGATTCATTTTTACCTGGAAAGTAAAAGGAAGGGAATTCTCAGGGAGATTTCTCTTCCCTGGATGTAAATTGTTATCTTATTTATGGTTGGGCCTGGCTTTGTGGGGGTATCTATTTATTTCATTAATCTTTTTGGTAGCAGGTTAGCTGTGCCTTCTGTGGTATCAAACAGGCATATCAATCCTTGGCCTGGTAAGGGAACTGGGTGTGGGCCATTCCCTTTAAGGGTAAGAGGATCCTTCCCCATATCTGTGGCAAAGTTTTTGTTGGTCTCGGTGGTGCCAGAGGCAGTCAGCAGCAGATTTGGCATGAGCTTTCAGTTTTAGAGAGTTAAAAGTGAACAGGGCATGATGGAGAGTATTTCAGGGGGACTCCTTCTGGAGGATACTCTTCCTCTTTTGTTTTTGAAGCCAATTTTTCAGAGTTCTTGTAAAATCAGGGCAGAAGCAACAACAGCTGCTCCTTCCACACTCAGAAAGTCATGAAGACCCTATTTAAAGAAATATAAATCTATATTAATAATCTTTTATCAAAGGACTGTTATAGCACCGCCAACAACTAATCAGACTCTATAATATATCAATTAGTAACAGCTTCTTCTACTTTTTGTGAGATTACTTCTCTTTTGTCAATTAATTGTTGAGAGAAATTAGGATTTACATCTCTCTTGAGAATTTTAAACAGAGACTTAAATTCTTTTTTTGGAGAGCTTAAAATAAGATCTTAGCCAATTAGCATCTCCTAGAAACTTTTGAAAATAATTTAAAATAAGTAACCTGTCTCT
Source organism: Grammomys surdaster (assembly GCF_004785775.1). Taxonomy (NCBI): domain Eukaryota; kingdom Metazoa; phylum Chordata; class Mammalia; order Rodentia; family Muridae; genus Grammomys; species Grammomys surdaster. Next base: position 1,256,037 of record NW_021604667.1, on the reverse strand, counting down.
CTTTTTTTTAGACCCTTTACCTGTTTTTTTTTATTTGATATTTTACACATTTACCTTTCAATGTTATCTCCTCTCCCATTCTCCCCCAAAACCCCTTATCCCATACCCCTTCCTCGTATTTTTATGAGGATGTACTCCAAACATCCTCCCAGTCTTATGTCCCTGCTCTCAAATTCCCCAACACTAGAGGATCCAAACTTTCATGGACCATGGCCCTCCACTTCCACTGATGTCTGACTAGGTCACCCTCAATTACCTATACAGGTGGAGACATGAGTCCCTCCCTTTGTGCTCTCTGTCTGGTGGTTTAGACTTTGGGAGCTCTGGTTGAAACTTTTGATACTCCTTCTAGAATGGACCAATGCACTCACACTTTGGTCTTCCTTCTTCTTCTTGAATTTCATGTGGTCTATATGTTGTGTCTTAGTTATTGTGAGCTTTTGTGCTAATATCCACTTATCAGTGAATGCATACCATGTATGTTCCTTTGAGACTGGGTCACCTCACTCAAGATGATATTTTCCAGCTCCATCCATTTGCCTAAGAATTTCATGAACTCATTGTTTTTAATAGTTGAGTAGTACTCCATTGTGTAAATGTACCACATTTTCTGCATCCATTCTTCTGTTGAAGGGCATCTGGGTTCTTTCCAACTTCTGGCTATTATAAATAAGGCTGCTATGAGCATAGTGAAGCATGTGTCCCTGTTGTATGTTGAAACATCTTTTGGGTATATGCCCAGGAGTGGTATAGCTGGGTCCTCAGGTAACATTATGTTCAATTTTCTGAGATACCGCCAGACTGCTTTCCATAGTGGTTGTACCAGTTTACAATCCCACCAACAGTGGAGGAGTGTTCCTCTTTCTCCACATCCTCACCAACATCTGCTGTCACCTGTGTTTTTTATCTTAACCATTCTGACTGGTGTGAGGTGGAATCTCAGTGTTGTTTTCATTTGCATTTCCCTGATGATTAGGGATGCTGAACAGGTCTTTAGGTGCTTCTCAACCATTCGAGCTTCCTCAGTTGAAAATTCTTTGTTCAGCTCTGTGCTCCATTTTTTAATAGGGTTCTTTGATTGTCTAGAGTCTAATTTCTTCAGTTCTTTGTATACCTTGGATATTAGCTCTTTATCAGATGTAGGGTTGTTGAAGATCTTTTCCCAATTTGTTGGTTGCTGCTTTGTCCTATTCACTGTGTCCTTTGCTTTATAGAAGCTTTGCAGTTTTATGAAGTCCCATTTGTCAATTCTTGGTCTTAGAGCGCAAGCCATTGGTGTTCTGTTCAGGAACTTTTCTCCTGTGCCCATGTGTTCCAGGCTTTTCCCCAATTTCTCTTCTATTAGCTTCAGTGTAGCTGGTTTTAGGTGGAGGTCCTTGATCCACTTGGAATTGAGCTTTGTACAAGGAGATATGTATGGATCAATTTGCATTCTTCTACATGCTGATCTCCAGTTGGACCAGCACCATTTGTTGAAAATGCTGTCTTTTTTCCACTGGATGGTTTTAGCTCCTTTGTCAAAGATCAAGTGACCATAGGTATGGGGGTTCATTTCTGGGTCTTCTATTCTATTCCATTGATCCTCCTGCCTGTCTCTGTTCCAATACTACACAGTTTTTATCACTATTGCTTTGTAGTACAGCTTGAAGTCAGGGATGGTGATTCCCCCAGAAGTTCTTTTATTGCTGAGAGTAGTTTTCGCTATCCTGGACAACCTCTCATTCTGATGGAAGATCCTGCTCATTGCTTCTTGTACTCTTCCCAATAGTATGTATTCGGATGCAAATTATATAGTACCATACACAAGTTTAGCTAGATTTTTGCCTTCTGCACAGTGAGGTGATTAGATCTTGCTATTAGGTTAAACATGGCCAGGCACTTTCTTTCTAAGCAAAGCAGTTCAGGGTGACCTCAGGTGATGCATTTATAAATACAGGCTACTCAAACTGCACATATTTTCCCGGCATCTCACACCATTCCCTTTGGATGAAGGGACATCAGCACTTAACTTGTGATAGTTGCCCTTCAGGCCTTTCTGCTCTTACAAATACTACCCTAAACTTTCCCTTCTTCCAAGATTATTTATAAGAATGGCTGTAGTTTACTACTGGGATCTCAGAATTGTCATTTTGCCCCAGGGGACCAAGATTAAAGGGTCCTGAAAGTATCCCCCACCTACATACGGGCCTCAAACATAACCCTCTAATGAATAACTTTAGATCATTTCCCTCTAACCATGTCCAATAAGAAAATACCTGTGTGACCAAAGGGGCTTCATTTAATTCTGCTCTGTGTTAGCAGAGCCTGAAACTTAGGTCATCTGTTTTTCATACAGTCTCTCATGCACATACCCATGTAGCTGATGATAAGCTTCAAGAGGACTTAGAGACTGACAATCATGACTGACGAATAATTCTTGGATTGCTCCCAGGCCTACCACAGTATAACTGAGGATGAGAATCTTCTAAACTGTGAAACAGTCCTACTCCCCCTTGCTCAAGGTAGGCTAGGACACCTCCTTATCCTTAAAGAGATTTGGGACTTTAAATAGACTCTAAGTGTGCTTTAATCTTCTACTCCTAAACATCATTGCTTTAGACCACCAATTTATATCCATTATATATCAAATGTACCCTCTGTATATTTGAGGGTCGAATGTCTATCTCATAAGGCTGACAGGGCCTGAGCTCATCTCTACCTGCCTAAGGACCCAAATTCCAATTCCATTCAAAAAGGTCTTTAATAATTACGTTCTCTAATCAAGAAGGATTTCAAGCCATTCTCTTTCTGATGAAGGTGGGCACAAAAATTCCACTTAACAGTGTCTCAAATCCAACAGCTCGTCTGAAAGGGACATCAGAATAACTCCATTTGTTCCAGTAGTTCTCAAATCCACACTCTCTGTCCAAGAGTTCTGTAAATGTCATTCTTTCATAGTTGGACTTTGGTGCCTTTCCCTCTGCCTATAAGAGCATCAGATACTCTGCACATACTCATAAATGTTTCCTATTTCTCCTCTGTCTAGGGAGCAACAACTCTTTCTCCTAATGCCCACATTGGCTTGAAATCCTTGTGCCCAAGGGGCATTCATGCCTACCCTATCTTGGAAGGTGTCAATAGATCTTGTTCTACTGACATTGTGTACCTGCTGTATCCCAATTGTCTAGGATTACTTCCATACTTGTTCCTACTATATATATTCTGAGACATTTTCCACTGAAGAAAGGCACTTTGGACTTATTTCATCTGACTAAAGGCTTCATAGCCCAAAGATAACCATTAAACCTACTGGAATAATCGATCAACTGCTGCCTGGACTTTCATACAGCACACAAAATATATGGGCATTCTAAATACTGAAAAATAATTGGAAGTTGATCAAACAATACTGGGATTTCCTCTGCTCCACAAGGTATTTACATCTTCTCCAATGCAAAATGGTCTTTTTTATTTTATTGAAAATAGGCAGAGATTTTACCCCTCTGACAAACAGGTATAGAATTTCACTTTTCACAAAGTTTCTCAGAAATCCCACTTATGACCAGGGTGCTGCAACACCCTTATTCCCATGAAGTCTGGCACATTACCTCTTTAAGGAAGGGCATATCATTCCTATTTCTGTGCAAAGCTGCCCAAGCTCCTCCTCCATCTTACACAGGAAAATTTAGATATTCATAACAGAAAGTGCTCCAGACCTGGCCAGTGCAACTGAGGAAATCCCAGAGACTCATCATCTTCCCTGTGCATCTCCTACACACAACTTCTAATTTCAGTGGTCTGGGAAGCACTGTTCTGACCTAAGAGATCTCAGAGCACTGTGGACGGAGGTCCCAAACAGAAAAGTATCAAGGCAAGGGTAAATCAGACTACATTCTTTATTTTGATCCCTTGGACACAGACATTCTATCCTCCATGAAGAGGATGATATGTGGATGGACATATATTTGAGGAAGACACTAAACCTGAGACTATTGCATTGCAGCCTCTTAGATGATTTCTAAGATTTCTGTCATGCCTAGCACAGACATTCAGAAAATATGTGGTTTCAAGTTTGGAGCTGATAAAGGAGTGAGTGCCTGGAATGTTCTATAATTCTCAAGGTGTCAATCAACCTTCAACTTCTGCTCAATAGTGTTCGAGACATAAGATTAAGAAAGGCTGAGCCTCTTCCACACAATCCTAGGGAGCTCCAATCTCATCCTTCTACTTTGTAACATAGTAGATATATCACATGTCCTCAGAGGGGCAGAAACAACTCCTCTTCTGCATACAGGAAAACTGGATATGTCTCCCCTTACACAAAGTATTCTGAGTACCCTCTTTTACTGACTTGGCTTTTAGACTATTTCTTCTCCCTACTTATTCCTGAAATATTTCTCTTCTCACCATAAGATTGAACGTTGCCTGTTCTATTATAGAACTGCAATCTACTAATATCCAAAGGGTTCTCAGAACTTTGAAATATTCTGCTGTGGGAGTGCACTTACTAAGTATTTAATTGTGCCTCAGATCCTTCTGTGTTGACCAAAGGGACTAGAAACTCCTGCCTCTGATCTTCCACTGGGTATCAGATTTCATTTTCCCCATGCTGTCTTCAAATATGCCTTTCAAACCAAGGAGGACCTCAGATTGTCCTCCTCTGGTGCAGGGTCCTCAAACATTCCCCACCCTATCTTTAGGATCTATAATACTTCAATCTACCCAAAGGTACCTCCAGACCTCCCAGGCTTAAAGTCCCAGAGCCCAGGCTTAGCAAGCTTAGCAAGTGTAGCCCAGAACAGAAGCTCACTGCCTCAAGGCAGAAACCAAAACGTGTTCCCCACATTTCATAGGTAGACCTAGCAGCTGAAAATATACTTAAGAAGGAGAACCAGTGTGGTTCAGTCAGCCAGGTTTTCTAATCAATGCTCAGACTGCTGCCTGACCAAGCACCACATTCACTACAGCAGACAGATGTCTCTGAGGAGGAGCTGCTAGCTGATAAGGCAGTACCTGGAGTGTACTGCATTGTATGAGGTAGGCTGAGACTTTGATCTTATGTCAAGGAAAGAGTATGCAAATTTCAAACTCTACCCAACCAAACTTGCTTGTTTACCTCTACAAAGGGCTTTCAGATTTCCAATTTCTCCCCAAGAACCCCTCACACATTTCCTGTCTTAACCTTTGGGGTCTTGTATATTTTTCATGGCTCTTAGGGTCTTAATTCTTCCTCATACCCCTCGCCCTCTCACCTATGGCCACTAGCCATACATCTCTGACTAGTGTTGGGAACATTCTTGGTATGATAATTAGGGCATCAATAGTGCCTACATACTATTTCTGAATAATTGGATCTTACAACTCCACCTCTGGTCAAAGGTACTTCAGATATTCCTTTCTCATTAGAGGAAGTCTCTATATTAGCATCTTTATTCAACAGGCCTCTGGTTTTATCTTCTGGCCAAGCAGGTCTCCTGCTTTGCTCAAAGAGATGTCACATTTACACCATGTGAACAAAATGTCTTTGAGCATTCTCTAATTCATCAATATACTATTTCTTCCCTCAAGTTTGTGTTTTCCAGAGCAGCAAGGAGAGCCAGGAGTAGCATTCATCATCTTCAGGGCATTCATCCTTAATGGAGATGTCCCAGCTTTAGTGCCCAAATATGGGTGATTGAACACAAACCTGCTAGGCTAACAAAGCACTAGACACCCAGCGCCATTTGTAGACAAGTGTTCAGATTGCTGCACATCTTCCTGAAGATGTCACAAATGACAAGATTACCTTTGATTGCTGTTGTTCTCTTCTTGGTGGTGGTGATTTCTTTTAAGTTTAGAATAGGATGTCTTGTTATTTTGTTGTTATGGTAGTCATCTACTGTCATTAAAAAACAGCAACCAACTGCTTAAATTGTTCACATTTTCTACTCTATTTGGAAACCACAATGTATGCATATCTTTTTTTCCTATCATTTCAAAGATACACCACTATGTAATCTTATTTTACAAACGTAGTCATTTTAATAAATATTCACATGAATATATATTTTGTGTGCAAAACTGTTTCCTGTACTGTGTTGTTTGCCACTGAATGACAGTTTCATTCAAAGTTGTTTGGAAGATCATTTTTTACTGATGTGTCTTCAAAAGATATATCTTAGAACTGAGTGTGTATGATTGAATATCTCTAGCACCATAAATACCTTCTTGTAGCATTGCTGTCTAGTGGATTATAAGTATCAGTTAGTACACAGTAATAATTGAAGCAATGAACAAGTATGTGAAACAGTTTTTAGGGTGTAATCCCTAAAAAGTACTAGAAACAAAGGAAAGCCTAGTTATTAATCAAACCTATGCACATCAAATCTACATTGTCTCTTTTGTGGGTGTGTTTGTGGATGACGTTGCAGTTTGAATGTACAGTCTGTATGTCTTAATTGAGGACTGTAAACTGTAATCAGTGTGTGTGTGTGTGTGTGTGTGTGTGTGTGTGTGTGTGTGTGTGTGAATTAAAAGGTACCATGGTTTTAGTGTTTATACTATCATCACATCTATTTGTCTGTCTATCCATCACCTCTGTATGTATGTATGCATGTATGAATTAATGAATGAATGTATTTATCTAGGTATGTATACAATTATTTCTCTATCATCTATTTATCCCTCTATCTGTCCATCCCTTTCTCTCCTTCTCTCATCCATGAATATATGTATGCATGTAGCTAGGTAGATGTGGTAGTTTGAATGTAATTGGTCCTCATAGGCCCAGAGGCGGTATTAGGAGGCATAGCCTTGTTGGAATAGGTGTTTCATTATTAGAGGATGGGTGTCACTAGAGGAGGTGAGTGATCTCATACATGCTCAAACCATGCCTCGTAGGCATCTGTCTACTGTCTGTCTGTCCAAGAGTAACTGTCACAGTGTATTCAGCTATCCAAGGAGGGGATGTGGGTTTGGTGGCATGGAAAGCAGGCACAGATACATTTACACACTTGGTAGAAGAAGTAAGCTTTAAGAAGCTCTAACAATTTTACATATATACATATATGCATACACATATACACATTTGGTGGATGGAGCAAAGCTCAACTTTATTTTTTCTTGTACTGCTAACTTATCACTGAAAAATCTTTCAAGTAATGTAAAAATAACAATGTGATTACATTCTATTTTCTTCTAGTGAATAATTATGAGTATACATACAAAGAACATCTTGCCCAGTATCCTCTCCTGATGCACTGTTTATAAATTATGGATAAAAAAACCAAATTACTCCCAAGAATCCACACAAGTTCCTAAGTAAGCAACTTGTTATAGATTAACAAGTTATAAACAAGCAAGTTATTTTTTTCAGCCAGTTTCTCTTACTGGCAGACTGCAATGTGCAGTGATAAAGAAGACGCCTTCTCTAACTAAACAGAGAAGGGGGAGATGCCAGAAGCCAGGACCCTCGCCCTTACCCTTACCCCCTACCTTTCCCCACCTGCACAATGTCCTCTGAAGCTTGGCAACTGCAAGATCCTGCTTAGCAACTGCAGATAGACTCAAAGCAGAGTACCATGTCTTCTTAAGAATAGCAGGGAGACCATAACTCAAGCAGTGTACCATATCTTCTGAAGAACTGCAGGTAGATCATAATTCAAGGCAGTGTACCATATAGACCATGACATGTTTCAAGGCACAGGCCAAGAAGATTTTGTACTTTTCCACCACCTGGACCCTCTTACCCCCTCCCCTTGTAAAACATGCTATAAAAAAAAAAGCATTTCATGTTCAAAAAAAAAAGAAATTAATAAAAAATAAATAAATAAATAAATAAATAAATAAATAAAATAAAAACACTAAAAAAAAAGAAAGGATCAAATACTTTATTAATTATTTCAAAAAGTAATCTTATAAAAATCTTAAAAGAATCACAGAACTATGATTTTATGTAAAAAAAAACTATCAGCCATTTTTACCTTGAATTTTCAGGGTGCACATTTATTCATTAACCATGTATTTATTAAATCATATCAGGAAATTGAGGAGTAAAATAGGTACAAGAAAATTAATCATCACCTGATCACCAGCTCAGCTTTTGCCAGAAAGTCATATTTGTTCATAGTAGTTCTTTCCAAGAGTGGTGGTTGAATCATTTATCTGCCCCAGCATTGATGCTGGAAAAAGTTCAATCTAACACTGTGGGTCACAATGACATTGCCCAGTGTCTGGAAGCCCCATTCTAGCTTTTATACAACTCATAGATTATGAGGGATGTGATGTAAGTGTAGCATGCAGAGCAAAAATGCAAAACAGGATGAAGTCATTAGGACCCATAGCCCTTGGGACTCTGTTTCTCCAAGGCACAACCATCCTGGTTGTGATTAAAAAGTGAGCCACATTCTCTGAGTTTTAACTGGTGTGCCATTCCTTCAGCAAAGCACCCAATATCTATCTGTCTAATGTGTTGCTATAGTGTACATACCACACATATGGGAGTCATGAGTATATGTCATAATGTCTTGTCTTTCTTTACACCATGCACATCTTAAAGAGCTGGCATAGCTTCAGTTATCACTTACCTATCTCACCAGTCCTAATCCTGTGTTGTAAAGCTGACATAAAGAATTATGTAAACTTTTATTACCAAGAATAAATTATATCATCACTATTACCCCCATTACCCATTGAATGTGTATGTTTGCTCTTACGTGTATCACCTCACCAAGAATCCATCAAAATCAGTAGATCAGAAGTAAAATGTAGGGCCCCAGAAACCACTCTTTGAAATCTAACTTAATTTTTCATTTCTTTTTCAATTGAAAATAGATTTTTTTCTCATATAGTATATTCTGTTTACATTTCACCTCCTTTTATTTTCCCAGTACTTCTTCCACTGTCCTCCCTTCCAGATCCACTCTTTTTCTGTCAGTCATTAGAGAGAAAAAGGATACTCACCAGCATTACTGTCCCCTGCATATTTGATCTTAGCCATTCTGAATGATGTGAAGTGTAGCCTCAGGGATAGGAGGATCTGGAGAAAGAGAACCACTCTTCCATTGTTGATGGGATTGCAAGTTGGTACAACCACTCTGGAAATAAGTATGGCAGTACCTCAGAAAATTAAACATAGTACTACCTGAGGATCCAGCTATACCACTCATGGGAATATGCCCAAAAGATACTCTAAGATATAACAGAGGCACATGCTCTACTATGTTCATAGCAACCTTATTCATAAGAGCCAGAAGCTAGAAAGAACCCAGATGTCCTTCAAAAGAGGAATGGATACAGAAAATGTAGTGTATCTACACAATGGAGTACTGCTCAGCCAATCAAAACAATGAGTTCATGAAATTTTTAGGCAAGTGGATGGAACTATAAAATATCATCGTGAGTGAGGTAACCCAGTCACAAAAGTACATACATGGTATGCACTCACTGATAAGAGGATATTAACACAAAAGTTCAGAATACACCAGATACTATTCACAGACCACATGAAGTTCAAGAAGGAAGACCAAACTGTGGATGCTTCAGTTATTCTGAGAAGGGGAAACAAAATACTCATGGGAGGAAATGCAGAGACAAAGTATGGAGCATAGGCTAAAGGAAAGGCCATCTAGAGACTGCCCCACCTGTGTATCCATCCCATATACAGACACCAAACCCAGATACTATTGCAGATGCCAAGAAGTGCTTGGTGACAGGAGCCTAATATAGCTGTCTCCTGAGAAGCTTTGCCAGAGCCTGACAAATACAGAGGTGGATGCTCGTAGCCAACCACTGGACTGAACACAGAGTCCCCGATGGAGGAGTTAGAGAAGGACTGAAGGAGCTGAAGGGGTTTGTAACCCCATAGGAAGAAAAACAATATCAACCCACCAGACCCCCAGAGCTCCCAGGGACTAAACCACCAACCAAAGAGTACACATGGAGTGACCCATGGCTCCAGCCACATTTGTAGCAGAGAATGGCCTTGTTAGGCATCAATGGGAAGAGTGGCCCTTGGTCCTGTGAAGGTTGGATGCCTCAGTGTAGGATAATGCCAGTACAGGGAGGTAGAAGTGGGTGGATGGGTAGGAAAATACCCTCACAGAAGCAAGGGAAGGAAGGATGGCATAGGGAATTTCTGGAGAGGAAACCTGGAAAGGGGGTAATATTTGAAATGTAAATAAATAACATATCCAAATAAATAAATAAATAAGTAAATATTCTTTAAAATAAAAAAAAGAAAGAAACAAGATTTTTCCAGGTAATAATCAAACATGACAAAATAAAGCCTTATGTTATTAATCACCCAAGTAGTCTTGGGAATGGATTTCATCCTTAAGTGAAATCAGTTACTGGATGATCAAGCCCACAAGTTCTCTGCCACCGTTAACCTAGCATATCTTATAGAGAGAAGAGATTTACATTAAAGGTTTTGTGGTTGTGTTGGTGTTTATATTTCATGTTAGCCTCATGATAATCCTCTTGCTTCAAAGACACTGGCATGTCAGAGTGATGGCCCTGTGTAGGCATCAGCTTTATTTCTTCCTGTTTAATGACTTGTGTTGGTGTTTTTCTTAGCAATGTGGCTCCAGAGTGAGTTTGCAGAGAGAAACTCACTGTCTTGACAATGGTCTGGGTTATTTGAGTATTTCTATTGCATCCCCTTAGCCAACAACTCAATAAAATGCAACTCAGTCTCTGTAGTGGAAGCTTTGTGTGGTAACAAGAGATGGCCAGTTTGGACTCAGTCTCTCTCATGAGTAGGAGACTTTGTGAGGATCCTAGCATAGCTGCAAGCCTTTCTTGAAGTAAAATATTAAGCATAAAGAACATATCCAGGTTTGATATACGTGAGATAACACGGATAGTTGACAAGAATACTTAACCAGAAGCAGATCTACAGAAGCCCAAAATTCAGGTTAGTTCATTAAGAGACTCTCACAGAGTTATGGACTCTGATGAATTAGGCCTTTGTTTGTATTTTAGCTTTCATAGATTCTTAGGACCTGAATGGTACTCCCGTCCATTCTCACCAGTAGCCCTGACCCATACACCAAGGACAAGAGTTATTAGTGTAGTCATAGGTAGGAATGAATTTTGCCACCAAGCTGGATGCAGTCACAGCAATAATACCACCAGTGCACACACATACATAAGATTCTCCTCAATCCTTCACTCTTCTCTTCTTTTCCTCTCCTATCCTCTTCCCTTCTCATCTTGTCTCTTCTCTTCTGGCCCTAGATGGCTTACCATGCAAAACAACCTATCCTGCCCAGTGTCAACTATCAGTTGTTCACCTTAAATGCAACATTCCATCCTTTCTATGGCCGTGCTTCTTGGATCTCAGAAGCATAGTTTCCTATACAGCTGACACAGAGAATGTACTAAACACACATATACACATGCAAACACACACACACACATGCATAAAACGCAGCCAGCCAGACAGCCAGGTATGCACCCCTCACCCTGTCCACACATATACAGAAAGAGATATGGGGGGAGGATGGGGGCAGAGAGAGAAAGAGAAAGAGAGAAGCAGAGAGACATAGACAGAGACAGAGAGACAGAGAGAGAGCCTCATGCCAATTATGGCCATAGTCCAGGAGAGTCAGAAATAAATTCATGGACTTGAGCACCAGGTCTTAAATGACAGGCACTCATTGCATAGGCAGGGTATTCTTACACGGACCTGACCAGAGGTCCAGAAGAACTCTTCTTGACCTCTCTCACCACAGTAACCAGTACATCTGGCAATCCTGCCATGGATATGCAAACATTTGGAATTCAGATCACAAGGATGGTTTCAGTTTAAAGATGCTTGTCTCTAAAACCCTCACGAAAGCACCCTGTGCTGATAGGGCAGAGAGTTTGGGGTGGCTGAGAGGTCAGGGAATAAGGGAAGGTGAGTAGTTCTCACAAGAGAAAATCCCAAACACTTCAGCTGGGCCCCTGAGTGAATAGACTATTTCCTTCTGGAAGAAGATGGCTTTTTGATGGACACATGACAAAGCACAGGCAACTGTATTCAATTTTTCAAGCCTGAGCCAGAAGTATGATAGGACTTTCCATGGACCTTGGCCTGTGTGGCTTTGGGCATGAACCATTTGAGTTGAGCTTGATGCTGCACCATGTCTTCCATACTAGGGACAACCAAAGGGTAGAAGAATTCATTCACAGCCTCTGCTGAAAAGTCAGGAAGCTCAGGAACTTGATTTGGGGAAGAGAATATATCCAAAGGAGAAACATTCCATCCCACCTGTCCCCATGCCTGCCAAGCCATGGACTTGGGCCACCCACCTGAACCAACTCCTGCACAAAGCCAGGCAATCATAATAAGATATCTCAAGATCTATGATAATCTCTATCTTTTCCCCAGCCCACAACCCCATCCAACTTCAGCAGCAAAATAGACACATCAGTTGCAGATAGCTGATATTAACAGAGTGGGCTAAGAAAACATAAGTTGTTACCAGGTCAAGATGTTTCTTTTTGATGTATGCTCCCTCCTTGTGGTCTAACCAGGTGCTGTAAATCAATTAGTTTAAAAGCCAATATTCCTTTACCCTCTTATGTAACACCAAGGCTTGGAAACATCCAATTGTGGATTTTCCTTTATAAATCACCTTTCCCTAGAATTTGGGGGCAGCTCTCCTATCCTTTTGTATCATGAAGGTTTGTGGCCCAAGCTTCAGCTTAAATAAAGACTCTCATGTGCTTGAATTGAAGTTATAGTTTCTGGTGGTCTCTTTGTGGTCTCTCTGGTGGTCTCTTTCATGATCTGGGCACATCAACTGGACGCTTGGTGACAGGTGACTATTTGTGGTGTTTTGCTAAGCAGAGGTCCCAGGACTGAAGTAAATAATAGCTTGGTATTCTAGGTGAAATACTACCCTGAAGGAGGAAGCAGAATTGTCTTTATGATGCCTCCAACAGTTTGCTTTGCTTGGCATGTCTTGACAGTGGTATAGGGGCATAGAGGTGCAAGGCAAAGGATTCCTTCAGTCTTTAAAGTCCAGAGGGAGCTAAGTTCCTAGTGACTCTGGCAGCCTGAGCCAATCCAGGCTCCTAAAACAGACAGGGATCCATGTCTTTTGTCCTACTAGACACAGGAAGCACAATATCCCAGTTCTATTGGTGCCTTGTCTGGCAGAGATAGGAAACAGTAGCTGTCCATCAGTTTACACATGAGTCTCAGGATTATAGAAAACTTGCATAACTTTCTCTCTTTCTAGTAGAAAACATGTCTAAGTACACACAGCTTCCCACAGGATCCCTAGGTACTTTCTGTTTCCCTAGGACTAGCAAAGCTCATTTAATCATACTACCAGCTGTCCTGGATATTCTGGCCTCTGAACATGGGATGGAGGTGACACAGACTTTCCCTCAAAGGTCCTCTTTTAAAATTAATGTATGTATATATATTAAATGATGCTCCCACAACCAGTCCCCACTCAGAGAAAACTTTCTGTTTAACCATCTCCCATCTTTCTCCTCTGAGAGGGTGGAGGCTTACTCTGGATATCTCCCTACCCTGGCCCCTCAAGTCTCTGTGGGGCTAGGCAGATCGTATCCCACTGAGGCCAGACAAGGCAGCCTTGTTGAGGGAATAGATACTACAGCCAGGATTCAGCTTTGGGGAGAACCTTCTCTCATCTAGATGTATTTTGTTTGTTTGTTTGAGTTTTTATTAATGTTATTTTGGGGACGTTTTGTTTTGTTTTAAGACATGGTTCCACTGTGTAGCCTTGGTTGTCCTTGAACTAGATCAGGATGGCCTATAACTCAGAAATCTGACTGTCTCTGCCTACCAACTGCTGGATAAAGATTGTACCACCAACAACCAGTCCAAAGGATATTTTCCTATTTATTTATTTATTTATTTATTTATTTATTTATTTATTTATTCACTTTACTTGTCTCCACCAGTCTCTCCCCATAGCCCTACACTTAAATATCCCTCCCACAGAACTTCTCCCCTTATCCTCAGAAAAGGGGAAGCCCCTTTTGTTACCACCCTGCCCTGTGACAGCTAGTCCCAATAGGATGAAGCACATCCTCTCACACTGAGGTCCAACCAGGCATTCCAGGCAGAGGAAGGTGATTTCTTTCAGTTTTTGATATTATGATATAATTATATTGTTTCTTCTCTTTTCTCCCTTCAAACCCTCCCATATATCCTTACTTGCTCTCTCTAAATGAATCAGAGCTCATTAATATGATAGTTTTTAAAAAGGGTAAGGTATGTGGCAAAGTGGACAAAGAAAGCACATGAGACCTCAGCCCTATACAAAAAAGTTACAGGCAACTATAGAATGCTTAGAATAGAAATAATATGTGCTTCAGGGAAGACCATATAGATTGGTTAGCAAATACTATTATTTCTTATTTTGAAATTCTATTTATAATCACACAATCGCCCACTTCCAGTGTAAGATGAAATAAATCCTCTCCTATTCAGGTTTGAAGCCCAGGAACCAGTTGAATTAGGTGTTTGTGTTCCCCATGACAGAAGCCCACCATTTTATGCTCTATGGTCTCTAGCAATTTGACTGTGATATGGATCCACAGTGTTAGCACATCCTGGGCAGGTCTGGCTACCTTGTGCACCACTCTGCATTTGAGGAGTCAAGATGACAGCTGAGGATCCTGTACCAATGTCCAAGTAGTAGTGTTTCCACTGAACAGTAAGAGGACCTGAGTTCAGCCCCTGTGTCCAGTGTCTATGCTTTTGTATCTGAGACTTCTGAACCCTCTTCTAGTAAGTGATAGGATTCCTTAAGGATAGTTATATAATAGAGTTTCTGTCCCTTGGGAGAACTTAATCCTCACCATGCATTGGAAATGGGGACACAATAGGGTCTTTGTCTCCCAGGCTCAGTCACCTGATTCATTCTGAGAGGCACACATCTAGCCAGAGGTAGTCATGATGCATTATGTGTGGAAGGTAATGGCTTGGGGTGTTTTACTCATTAGAGGAATCAGGTGTTATGTGGCAATGCATTATTATAAAAAGGCTTCTTATATCCCAGTTTTATGGCCCTAGGGTTGACTCAGCAGAAGGGCATGTTACAGAAGTCGCAGACTCTGCATTCTGTGTAATAAGCACCATGCTACCCAACTCCATTCCAAACCTTTAAACAGTAAGAAATTTGATTACTACTACTACTAAGCATAGTTCATGACTAGGATTATCTGTAACTCCATTATAAAATTACACATAATTACAGGGATAGTCTCCTGATGACTATGGTGACTTCTTCCCACATATCCTTGATTTGGTTGCCAAAATCAACAACATCATTCCACAGATAGCGGGCTCAGTTGTGTTTCTTAGTAAACATTATATTACAGTTCCCATCAACAGACTCTCATAAAAGACATTATAGACAAAGTAGCTGGAGTTTCTTATTGGCACACCCAGCTAGGATTTTAAGCATTCAAGACATTCATGACAAAAGTAATCCCTGCACTAAATTACAGAAAACTTATGTGCAAGTTTCAAAGCAAAGCTGCCAGTTTTCTGTCAGGGGCATCCCTGCTCATACACTCAAGGCCTAAAATCAACCATAGGCCTAAAATCAGCAATAGGCCTGACATACATGCCTGCTAACACAAAGTCTTGGGTCTCTGTGGAAAAACACTGAAACAGATGCCTAGAAGCTATTGTAAACAAGCAGCTTTGGTGGAAAATTACCAGGCTGAATACATAGACCTTGTAGATAGGTAGTTGGTGGATAGTACCAACTTAGATAAGGACAAGTGAATCATAGGCAGAGTCATAGTGATCTGTCCCCTGAGCCTTCACCCAGCTGACACTCTGTTCTGGAAGATATCTGTACTCCCCCTGAACACCTACGCTTCTGCGTCATCCCCTTACCCACATCCTGCCTTGTTGTGTATATAACCTGTGTGTGAAAAAGTAAAAATAGCAATTTGATCAGACTATAGACAGATCATCATTCTCTGTGTCTTTGCCTGTTTCCCCCTGCTTTCTTTCAGATGACCTCCCTGGACCCTTGTTTAATGCCCTGCTGACCAGAACAGTTTTCAACTATATATTTCACTCTTACTAGAAGCTCCTAATCAATGGATGTATGAAATCTCTGTACTAGAACATTGTTTCTCTAGGAACTATCAAAAACATCTACCCAATGTTCTTGAATGGAAGGGTCACTAGTTTTAGCACATTATTGACCAATTAATGGGACAAACTTAAACATTTACACTAGCTAATCTACGAACAACTCCTGGAATATGTCTATCTCCTGTACTCCTGAATCTTGTAAATGGTTTACATATCCTCCTCTGTATCAATGCTTATCCCCATTACTTTGATGCTTTTCAGCCTGGAGTTTTGTCTCCTGCCATGATCACTCAAAACTACCATATTATTGCTATTGATTTACAGGATCATATTACTTTTCTTTTATATACTGGTGATAAAGGTATGTTTTTCCAGTGCCTACTCCTCAACAATGAAGCACTGACATATGGGTTTCAAAATACGTCCCCAAGTTAAGATCAACAGTCCTATCCTCTGCCAATGCTGGGTAATACAGCAATATGCCCTAAAAGGCAAAACTTTTCCCCACATAGAATACCAAAATGCCATTGTCTGAATGTAATAACAATGCCAGTGTACCCGAAACCTGTCAGTGTCACATTATGGAAAATAAATATAAATGCTTTTCCCTGGTGTAATTTAACCAAGAGTGAGCCCATATTGAATTATTTAATTTCCTCCCTCCATAACTTCCTTTGTTTTTGTAGCTCTGTTGCTTGAATCTGGGTCTATATTGTCCTAAATGCAGACTTGTAAATGTGTCTTTGTCTGATAATGTGTCTGTCTTTGTATGTATCTGTGTGTCTTTCCCTAAAAATATTCTCTCTATTCCCCCCTCTCTCCCTCCCTCCCTCCCCCCTCTGTGCATGCCTGAATGCATCTTAAGCATGTCTGTGTGTTTGCATGTGTACAAGTGTGTCTAGTATAGTATCAGTGCGTCTGCTCTACAGGAAGCAATGCCTCAGAGATTCATGAAACAATGCCATAGAGGGGATGGAGTACAGCATTGAGGGTGGACAGTTGAGAATTGACACTGGAAAGATCAGGTTGTTTTTTAGGGTAAGCCATCTAGGGTCCCATCACTCAGAAAGAACCAAGATGAGCATAAGGTCTGTACTTATCCCTGGGTGTCTGGTATGAATGTGGCTTAGCCATGTCTCTTAACCAATCACAAATCATGTAGCAACACTATGAAAGGTGACAAGACTCATCGTCAGAAGTCACTAGCATGGAATATCTGAGTACAAAGATCAGGCTCACCCCTATAGAGCTCTTTTTGTAGCATCAGAGCAGATGCCTCCAGGAGGCTTGGTAGACAGAGAGAGTTGAACTTCACTGATGGGGTTGTCTGCAGGAGGCTGAGAGAGTGGTCTTCTTCTATGGTTGAGCATGGAAATTCTGGGCAATGTGGAGTTGTAACTATGGAGGTTTGGTTTTCAAAGAAAGTAAGGCTTCATGTGAGTACAGAAAATCATTACCCAAGTGCACATGATAAATGCTCTGGTAATCAGACTTGTTCTGCTGCCTTGGATACAGTGACTAGGAGTGTACACATGAAAGATGTGAGAGGGAATTAGAGGTAGAGCCAGAAATAGAGAGATGGAGAGATAAACAGACAGAATCACATGTGTGAAGAGAGAGAGAGAGAGAGAGAGAGAGAGAGAGAGAGAGAGAGAGAATTTTTATGTATTTGTGTGTAGTGGTGGTGTTTTTGTATGTGTTTTTAATTTTGTTCATGTGTTTGTATGCAGTCTTGTGGCAACACTCATTTACTTAAGACTACACTATGGAATCTTGTTCCTGGTCTGTAGATCTGGGCCACTGGTGAGAATGGGTGAAAGTACCATTCAGGTCCTAAATTGCAGCACCTAGGCATCTCTACAAGCTAAAATGAAAACAAAGGCCTAATCCATCAAAGTTCATAGCTCTTCAAAAATCTCTAAATGACCTAATCTGGTTTTTTGGCTTCTGTACTTCAGCTTTTAGCTAACTATTCCTGTTAGTTATTCTTGTTAACTCAGGTATATCAAACCTTGAGATTATTTTTTTGCTTAAAAGCTCAGCCCAAGAAAGGCTTGGGGGCTACACTGGAATTTTGAACACCCAGTATAATGCCCAGACAACTAATAAAGACTTTATTTGCCTAAACATGACTGAACTGTTATCTATGCTGAGTACCTTTGTAACATTTCTGGAGGCCTTCACTAGATCCCAAAGACCAGATCTTGAGACATCAGGGGTCTTAGAGTGGTTTAGAGTGAAGAAGAGTGGTCTGTGGACTTCTAGGAACAAGTGAGATGTTTCAGGCTCCTTGAGATCCCTTTGATCAATTGCTGCCTAACACTTCACAGATATCTGACATGTCCAGCACAAAAGGAAACATATTAGAAAGTCATCTAGTCTGTCACCTCCAGAAGTAAGTCTGGTTAAAGTGCCTTCTATTTGGATGCATAGGAGAGTTTGGAAGCGGTTGCTGATCCAGTGTCCAGGAACCATCTGAGATCTCCTTCTATATTCATGCATATGTATATGTATATGTATATGTATATGTATATGTATATGTATATGTATAT
>NW_021604667.1:1042857-1237433 GCF_004785775.1 Grammomys surdaster | reverse complement strand
TATATGTATATGTATATGTATATGTATATGTATATGTATATGTATATATGTGTGTGTGCGTGTGCATGTGCAAGTGTGTGTGCGTGTGTGGTAGCTACCACTGCTGGTTGTCCTCTTTCTGTCTCTGTATCTCTGTTCCTCATATACATTCTCTTTCTTTGTGTGTGGTTATGTGTATGTCTGTGTGTCTTTCTACATGTCTCTGTTGGTTATATTTTCTTGTATTTACCAGTGACATTCTATGGTTTAAAAAAATCACTGGTTTAAGACCTTTCATCCCTCCTACTGAAGACCCAAATCCTTTTAGTCTCTGCTAGCTTGCCAAAAGGACACTATACTGGACTCCCCTCCAAGAAGAAAACAAAACCCCAACTCTCTGTCCCACTCCAGGAGTAGAGAGCACTTGCTTGTTTTGTTGCATGACTCCTGCTCATAGTCAGAGTTGGTTCCTATGTAGAAATGGTTAAAGGCCAGACCTCTCATCCAGGGCCTCCTGTCATCTAAGCAGAATGCAAACAAAGAGACTAAAATAATCCTGCTACCTTTTTGCATGTTGATGACACATCGGTGATCATCTGTGACTGTCACTATGATAGATGAAACTAGGTATGTGGGAGCTTCAGTAGGTACATTAACCTAAATGATTTGGGCCTGAGCCAGGTACCTCAGCTCAGAGAACATAACTGTTCAGTATGATTCAGGATCTCAGAAAGGGAAAAGGAAACCCCACCACCATACATTCAAACAGTTGCTATGATTTCTACTAGTGTATCTACTATGTGGTCTATAAAGAGGGTGTCTCAACACTAGGAGAAAGGACATTAAAAATAAAGAGAAAACATTTGCATTTCTTAGTGGCTATTTGTCTTTCCCTGTGAATTGTGGTCCTCCACTGCCTAGTTGATGATCTGTATGCCCAACAAATACTGTAAACACCAATAGGGGCGGTTGATATTCTGTAGGTTAGGAATGTTTTCGTCTATAATTTTATGGAAGATATTTGCTTGAACTTTGAGTTCGGAATCTTTATCTTCTATACCTATGATTCTCAGGTTGGGTTTTTTAATTGTGTCCTGGATTTCTTGAATATTTTGAGATAGGAGCTTTTTGCTTTTTGTACTTTCTTTGACTGTTGTGTCTATTCCTTGTATTGTATCTTCTGCCACTGAGATTCTTTCTTCTATCTCTTGTATTCTGTTAGTGATACTAGCGCCTGTAACCCCTGATCTCTTTCCTGTGTTTTCTAGCTCCAGGGCTATCTCTGTTTGAGTTTTCTTTAATGACTCTACTTACATTTTTAGATAATGGATAGTTTTGTTCAATTTCTTCACCTGTTTGATAGAGTTCTCTTGTATTTCTTTGAGGGATTTACGTGTTTCCACTTTAAGGGTTTCTAATTGTTTATTTGTGTTCTTCAGCATTTCTTTAAGGAAGTTATTATGTCATTATTAATGTCTTCTATCATCTTCATGAAATGAGGGTTTAAATCTGAATCTCGTTTTAAGGGTGTGATTAGGTATCCAGGACTTGCTGTGGTGAGCAAATTAGGTTCTGATGCTGCCAAGTCAAATTGGTTCCTGTTGCTTATGTTCTTAAGATTGGCTCTCACCATCTGGTTATTTCTGTTGTTACCTGGCCTCCCCAACTCTGATTGGAGCCTCTTCTTTCTATGCTCCTGTGATCCTGGGGAGTCAACCTGCTACTGTTGTGTATGTCCTGTGTGGATCAGGTCTCTGTTCCAACAGGTGGAAGCTGAAAGGCGCCTGGGTTTCTGGCAGGGTGGGAATCTGCTTTCCAGGGTACCAGTTCCACCAGACCTTGGGGTGGAGTGCAAGATCTCACCTGTGAATTTGGAAGTGTCTGAATACCTGGGGGTTAGAGCTGCAACTGGGGTGTGTGTTGTGAGGGATTGGGTCCAGCACTGGGTCTCTGCTCCCAGTAGGCCCAGATGGGAGCCAGATGACATACCCCAACCTGATGTTACCTGAGACACAATGATAAAGAAGTAATAGATAGCTCAAAGCCACAGGTTGATGGAGGACACCAAAGGCAAATATCATTTCCTCACAAACAACTGGCAAGATTGTTGATAATTGACCTTCACCAGGCATCTGGGGTCTACACAAATTTCTGAGTTGCTCAGATTAAAGTATGTTATACGTAAAGTGGACATCCTGGTTCAAGGTGCCTAGTTTATGTTCAAATATATCCAAGCCGGAGATTCCTTACTCAGAAAGTAGTCTGAATATGAGATCAGCTCTTTGAAACTCTAGGAAAACTGACTTCACCAAGATCCCACCTGCCAGGGAAGGGTAAACATTCATGCTAGTTTCTTTAGTTACCTTTTTAAGCTGGGTAGAAGCGTTCAACTGGACTGAAACTGCTCAAATGGTATCTTAAAAGCTCCTCTAGGAACTCATCCCTTATTGAAATTCCCCAGTAATGGCATCCAACAATGGCTGAGCTTTCATAGTCCAAACTTCTCAATTCATAGCTAACGCTTTAGAGAGAATTTTAAGATTTCATTGTGCATATATGCCTCAGAATTATGGGCAGTAAAAAAATAATAAACAGGACATTAAAAGAAAGTTTAACAAAGCTCTCAATAGAGTCCAGCAAAGGATGGATAGATTTCTTTCTTTTGCTTGGGGCTTCTGCACCCCATATAGGTAGAGATTTACTCATTATGAGATTGCATATGAAAGGCCTCTCCAACTGCTACCAGAGCTCAGAGGTCAGAACTTGGCAGTATTCTTTAAAATACTTTCTCAAGTTACTGCATATTCTCTAGTTTTCCATAAAGGATATTTATCAGATTATATGAGAGACCCAGACAACATCTAATGCCACTACCAGTTTCTGCTTGTTCGAATCTGATGATACTGTATGTGTCAAACAGGGGGCCTGGAAACAGTTGGAACCAACTTAGAAGAGATCCTACATGGCAATTATCTCCACTGCTATGGCTGTGGTGGTAGATGGCATTACACCATGTATCCACCATATTCAAGTCAAGATAGTGGAAGCCATGGATGTCCCTGACAAATGGACTGTCTCTGGGAGTATGGATCCATTTCATTATCCCCCAGACCCTTTCCTTCCCTGCCCTTCTACCTCTGATAGAGTCTTGTGTTTTATACTATGGTAATAAGTATAGGGTAATTATCCAAACCCTATGGCCCTTAGGACTGGATTTGGGAACTAAGGATGACAGATACAGGGAAGGTATTAGCTAGCATGACTACAGACCAGAAACCCATATTGATCTCGATCTTTGCTCTCTGATGTCTACTTTAAATGCCTGGTTATATTTGAAAAAGGAAAAGGTGGGGTTATCTTTTGAGATAGGAATGCCAAGTTTGCAATACTATGTGTGCCCTGTAGCTGCCCTCCAGAAACAGAGTTTCCATTGCAAAAATTTTGGTTGTAATAAAAGATTTCCTAAAAAATACACAGATGAATATATAGAAAAAAAGCTCCCTTCCAAGGAGTGCACCACAGAAAAATATAAATCAATGGCCATGAAGTGAAAACAAATCTAGAAATTTCTTTTAAAAATATTCAGGCCATTGGTAAACAGGGAAAACCACAGGAGTCAAGATTCTGTGTCAAATAATGTGATCTTAGGGATAAAGTTGATCATTACCAGCCAGAAATGTGCCAAGAATGATGGTTATGTTTAGATACCCATCCTTGTACTAACTAAACAGATGGTCCACCCATTATCTGACAAAACTCATTGTGACTGGGCACCCCAAATTAACATAGAGGATTTATAAGGGGATGAACCTTAACTAATATCCAAAACCTTTAACCTAGGTACTTCTCTTTACCCTGTTGCCTATTATCCTTTTAATGGATTAACTCATCTGGACAACAGCCATATTACTGAGACTACTTGATGGGCATGTAACAACGGTTTGACTAAATATGCTTCTTCTGATGTTTTCCAAACTAAGTAGACATGTTGATCATGACCTAGAAGTATTAAAACAACAGTTAGATTCACTTGTGAAAATGGTCTCATGAAAGTGGAGAGGCTTAGACTTACTTCTCACAAGATAAGGGGACTATGTATGGCTTTTCAAGAAATGTTTCTGTGCTAAATCATCAGAAGATTTTACTGACACAAGCAAGAGAAAGAGACAAAGGCATTAATTACATAAATAGTTCTAGTCTCTGTACTTTTAGCCAATCAATGCAGTAAAAGTATAAACTCATTAAGTGTCCTTGGGAAGTTCTTGGGGCTTTGCTCCATCCACCAAATGTGTGTATATATGTAAAGTAGTTAAAGTTTTACTCCATCTATCATATGAGTATTTGTGTATGTATATATGTCAAGTTATTGGATTCTGTTAAAGACTGATTCATCTGCTATGTGTGTAAATGTGTGTGTGCCAGCTTTACATTGCCACTGAACTCATATTCCCTCCTTGAATTGCTGAACACACAGTCAGATCTGGTCTTCAACAGATAAAAAGAATGATAGATAGATAGATAGATAGATAGATAGATAGATAGATAGATAGATGATAGATAGATAAAGTAGAAGGTTGAATACATATTGTTTTAGTTGAGATTGTATTGCTATGAAGAGACACCATGATCATGGCAAGTCTTATAAGGAAAATAGTTAAATGTGACTGGATTATAGTTTAAGATATTTAATCCATTATAGTCATGGTAAGAATCATGGTAGCATGCAGGCAGACATTATGCTGGAGAAGGAGCTGAGAGTTCAATATCTTGATCCACAGGAAGAAGGAGACTGTTGTACTGGGCATGACTTAAGCATATATGAGACCTCAAAACCCACATTTACCAGTAACACCCTTCTTCCAACAAGGAAACACCTACTTCAATGAGGCCCCACCTAATAGTGCCACTCCCTATGGGCCTATGTAGATCAATTACATCAAACTACCACACCTGCCTAGCTACATGCATACATACAATCTGAGATTATTGATGAACATATAGACAGAAGGATGGACAGACACATGGATAAATAGATGATAAAGAGATAGTTGCATACATAAGTAATTTATACATATAATCATATATATGTATATGTATACATATATACGTATGTATGTATATACATATATACATGTATATACATATATATATATGATGGATAGATAGAATGATAATCTAAATACTAAAATCATTGTGCCATTTATTTCAAACTCCCAAACTGAGTAATTTACTATCCCTTTTTAAGACATCATGATTTGATATTCAAACTACAAAGTCTTATACAAACACATACACACACACACAACACACACACACGCACACTCAAAACACACTGTTAATTTTATGCTCATATATTTGATTAATAATTAAGCTTTCCTTTGTTTCTGGCTACTTTTAGGGTTTACACTCTGAAAATTCTTTCTATACTTTGTCATTGCTTCAGCCACTACTGTGTACTAACTGATGTTTATAATTCAATAGATAAAAATGCTACAAAGGTATTTGTGCTGCTGAAGATATTAATCATATACCCTCCATACAGCTTCAAGATAAATGTTTTTAAGACACATCAGTAAAAAATTATCCTCCAGGTATTGTCAAGAAACTCATCAGGTGGATAACAACACAACAGAAGCATATTGCACATAAAATAAATATTCATGTGAATATTGGTTAAAATGATTACCCTTGTAAAATAGAATTACATGTTGATATGCCTTTGAAACTATAAGAAAAAAATATATACATCATTTTCTTTTCTAAATAGGGTAGAATATGTGAAACATTTAAGGAGTTAGTTGCTGGTTTTTAATGCCAGTAGATAACTAACATATCAACAAAGTATCAATATGTCCTCTTCTAAACATGAAGGAAGAAAAACAACAAAAAGAGACCAAAAACAATCAAAAGTAACCATATCATCTCTGGCATGTTCAGGAGGATGTGCAGCAATCTGAACATCGACCCAAGAGTGTGAGTGGATGTCTATTGCTTTGTCAGCCCTGCAGGTTTGTTTTTAAACATCAATTTCTGGACACTAAAGTTGGGACCATTCTACTAATGATGTATGCTCTGAAGATAACTCCTACTATTACAGCCTCTCCTTGCTGCTCTAGAGACCTCAATCTTGAGGGGAAAGTATGATATTAATGAGCAGGAGAATTCCCAAGGCCACTTTGCCCACATTGTATAAATGTAACATCTCTTAGAGCAAAGTAGGAGACTTGCTTGGTCATAACGTAAAACCAGAGACTGTTTGGATAAAGATTCTGTTATAGATACTCCACATAACGAGAACAGGGTTCTGAAGTTACCTGGCTAGAGGTAAAGTTTGAAGATCTAACTAATAGGATCATTAATCAGAAATAGTATATGTGAGAAACCTGTGGACTATGTGGGCAATATAGAAGGCCTCATATTCAGACCCTGAATGCCTCCAACACTAGTCAGAGGTGCACACTAGGGATCAGTGGGTCAGAGGTGAGAAGTTGAGGAGCATAGGGAAGAAATGAGATCCAAAAAGCCATGGAGAAATACAAGACCCATAGGATCAGAGGGGAAATATGTGAGGGCTCTTTGAGGACAGCAAAACCCTGAGAGCCCTTATTGAGGTAAATTTTTGTTAATTTGGGTAGAGGTGCAAATTTGCATGTTCTTTCCTTTACATGAGATAAGTGTTCCAGCTCATTTAATTCATTGCAGCACATTTCAGGTACTGGTTTATCAGCATCTAACTCCTCATCAGAGACTAGAGCATCTGTACACTATAGTAATTGTGAAGCCAGATCAGACAATAGTTTGAATATTCACCCAAAATCTGGATGACAGGCCCATGATGATTCTCCTTCACTAGTATATGTTCAGCTGATAGGCATCGGTATAAAATATGGGAGTCACATCAATTTTGTTTTTGCCTTGAGGCAGTGAGCTTCTGTTCTGAGCTGTACTTGCTATGCATGTGCTATGGTACTTTAAGCCTAGGTAGTCTGTAGGGCCCTTCAGATTAATTGAAATAGTCTAAAACTTAGAGGTTCATGTCAGTGGCGTGGACTCGCCGGCGAGATCACACAGACACCAAAGTTCTTCAGCAGATCTTTATTACGATGTTATAGAGAAAAGACCCGCTGGGAAAAAGCCAGCTGGTGGAAACCGGCTGGGAGAAAAGGCCCCGAGCCCCGAGAAGGTCCTGGTTAAATACCCCCTGGAGTGATGTGTACATATCTGGTTGGTTAATTGCCCATAAAATCCTATATGCCCCGGGAAGGGCTTGTGACTTCGCGCGCTTTCCCCTTACACAAAGACAGTAAATTACAGAACTTGTGAGAGCATCGGATTGCCAGAGATGTCTCTGCTTTCCACAGCTCTCTACAGGTTCAGTGAGGAATGACTGAGGACCCTGCATCAGAGGATGACAATGGGCAGTCCTCTATTGTCAAAAAGGCATATTTAAAGACCACTTGAGCAAAATGAGATCTGAGGTATCTCAGTAAATCAGAGGCACTATACTGGAATCCCTTTTGTCAAAACAAAAGGATCTGAGGCCCAGTTAAATATACCTTGTAAGTTCATTTCTGTAGAGGCATATTTAGAAGGTCTGAGAAACCTTTAGATGTCAGTAGACTGTATTTCATCACTATTAGAACAGGCAGGACCAAGATCCTTTGGTCAGAAGAATAATACTTGGGGTATATGCATAGGCAGAGGGAATAGTCTAACAGCCAATTCAATAAAAGAGGATATTCACACTTCTTTGGGCCGGAGGAGGTATATCCAATTTTCCCATGTGCAGAAGCGGAACTACCCACTCTGGGGACAGATGATAGATGGAAGATGATCTAAATGTGAAGGGTGAGAGAGGAATTCCCCAGGATTGTGTGGAATAGTCTCAACCTTTCTTAGTCTTGTGTGTGCAGCCCTATTGTGCAGAAGTTTAAGGTTGATTGATACCTTGAGAATTATAGGACATTTCAGGCACTCACTCTTTCATCATCTCCAAACTTGAAATCACAATCTAGAATACATAATTTCTGAATGTCTATGGCAGGCATAACAGTAGTCTTAGAAGTCTTCTGAGAGGCTGTAATGCAGTAGTCTTTGGATCAGTGCCTTTCTCAAATATATGTCCATCCACACATTACATTGCATAATGGACAGGACATATGTGTCTTAGGTACCAAAATGAAGAAAGTAGTATAATTTGTCCTTGCTTTGATAGTCTTCTATTTGGGACCTCAGTCCAGTGAACTTTGCGATCCCTTAGATCAAAACAGTGCTTCACAGGCCACTGAAACTAGAATTTGTTGGTAGAAGATGAACTGGGAAGACGGTGAATCTGTGAGATTTCCTTGATCACACAGGCCAGGTCTGGAGCACTCTCTGTTATGAATGTCCAAATTTTCCTGTGTAAGATAGGGGAGAAGCTTGGGTACCTTTCCACAGAAGTAGGACTGTTGTGTCCTTCCTCAAAGAGCCAATGTGCCAAACTTCATGGGAATAACGGTGTTGAATCACCCTGGTCATAAACAAATTTCTAAGAAATATTGTGCAAAAGAGAAGGTCTATACATATTTGTCAGGGGGAAAATCTCTGACTATTTTCAATAAAATAAGAAAGATCATTTTGCATTGGACAAAATTTAAATACCTTGTGGAGCAGAAGAAGTTTCAGTACTGCTTGATCAGCTTCCAATTCCTTTTCAGTATTTAGACTGTCCATATATTTTGTGTCCTGTATGGAAGGACAGGCAGCTGTTATATTATTACAAGTTGGATTATCTTTTTTCTATAAAGACTTGTCAGATGAGGTAAGTTTAAGGCCCTTTTCTTCAGAGCAGGTGTGTGAATTTGAGAACCATTAGAACAAACAGAATAATCCATTCTGATGAGGTGTTGGATGTGAGATTCAGTCAAGTGGAAGGTTTGAGCCCCCCTTAAACACATAGAGAATGCTTTGGTATCCTTGTTCAGAGAGGGTAATATCAGAACCATTTTGCTTGGAAGTGGGACCTGTATTTTGGGGCACTGGGCAGGTAGACATGTTCTCAGGCACTGTTAGTCATATAAGTTTGATATTGGACCATCTTTGTTTACAGAGGTTACATTTGATATATAATGGATAGAAGTTAATGATCTAAAGCAATGATGTGTAGGATTATAAGACTGAAGCTTAAAGTCCCTAACCACTTTAGAGTTAAGGGAGTGTCCTAGCCAAAATTGTGCAGTGGAGGAAGGACTTCATCACAGTTTAGAAGATTTGCGCCCTCAGTCACACCATGGTAGACCTGGCAGCAAACCAAACATTATTAATTAGCCATTTAATCCTAAGTCCTCTTGAAGCTTATCAGCTACAATCTTCATTTTGGTAACCAGAGTAAAGGACAAATGACCTAAATTTCAGGCTCTGTCAACTTAGAGCACAATTAAGTGAAGTCTCTTTAGTCACACATGCATTTTCCTTTTGGCCATAGTGAGAGTGAAATGATGTAAGGCTCACCATTAGAGTGTTATATTTGAAGTCCATATATATGTGAGGAATGCTCTGAGGATCATTCAATCTTGGTCCCCTTGAACAAGTGAAAATTCTGAGATATCGAGAGTAAAATCCAGTAATTCTTATGACTCATTTTGTATAGAAAGGGTAGGTTTAGGGTAATACTTATAAGAGCAGAAAGGAGTGAAGTCCATCTATCATAAGGGAAGTTCTGATGCCCCTTCATCAAAAGTGAGTGAGTGGTGCAAGACGGCTGGATAATACAGGCAGTTTGAGGAACTTGTATGTATAACTGCAGCATCTAGACTCCTTTATGTAGAAAGTTCCTGGCCATATTTAACCCCTGTTTAACCAAACAACAAGATCCAATCACCACACTGTGCAGAACTGAAAGACCTAGCTTACCTTGGGTAGTGGGAGAACACTATGGTACTCCATCACTTGTTTCCATCTATTCTTCCCAGTTTCCACTATCCATGTATTGTATATACTGTTGGGAAGAGGTACAACAAGCAATCAGCATGCTCTTCCAACTGGATGAGTGGTTGTCTGAGCTCTGATGCTTCTTCAAGGTTGTATTTATCTGTGCATATCCATAAATGAGAGATGGAAACATTGCATTTCTGACAATCAACTTCTAGGCAAATGTCAGGAGCATTTGTTTTAGCTTTATATATTCTCCCCCTGATCTACACCAAGAATCTTATAGGATCCCACTATGATGTTGCAATTGTGTTTAACTGGCAATCATTGTCAGGGTGATTGTCACAAAAATAATATGGGTTAAAAGTTCCAGTCTAAGGTGCCTTTGGAAAGAAGGAGATGTTCTGGCTACATCTGAAGCTCCTAGAACTATAGATGGAAGGAATAAGACATTCTTAGCCATAGCAAGTTGAGGACTCATTCATTGTGGCATGGGCCGGGCACTGTTAAACAGGAATGGGATGTCTATAGTCCTTGTGGTTGAAGGAGGAAATCATAGCCCCCTTTAAACTGCACTGTGCTGCATGTGAGTGGATCTGAGTCTCAATTCTACAGAAGGGATAGCATATTGCTTATTTGTTCTGTGGGCTCTTAAGTCAGAAGGAAAATGACTTAGTCCCACATTCAAAGAAACAGAATGTTTGATGGTCTCTTTCCACTAAATGAGTGCTTGAGACCACCTTGGGCAAATGGAAAAGGTCTGAAGTAGGCTTAATCCTAGAAGGGAAGTTTTACATTCTCTTCAATGAAGTAAAAGGACTGAGGTAACTTGGGAGGAGAGGAAATCCTGGGCCCTGTATGATAAAGAGAAAACTTTGAGACCTTGTTGAGCAAATGTATGGGTTAGAAAACCCTTGATGAGAAGGGGCAAGTGCCATGCAACATCCTGTTAAACAGGGATGTCTCTGTTACCTAATTCAATAAAGTAAGGTCCCACCACTGCTCTTCAGCTTCCAACTCTTTAGTGTATGTGGGGCAGTGGACTGTGCCAGAAAACTTGGTAAGGTTGAGCAGGTTGGAAGCACACTGGACCCTACCAAAAAATGTAAGGTACCATTGGTTGCATGTGTGTTGTATGGATATCATGGCCAGAAGGGATAGCTTTAAGTTTACCTTAGTGAATAGGAGTGTGTGTGAGAGAGAGGCATGGGCAGAAGATAAGCTCTAGTAATTCTTTAATCATATTGTGAACTTAAATTTCCCTAATGTAGAGGAGGGAGGACTGATAGATGCCTTAGACACAGGGACTAGTTTTGAGAGCTCTTTGAATAGAGTTTGATTTCCCAGGTCCCCATTTGCAAAAACTGAAAGTGTGAAATCATCTTGCAGGATGGAAGTAGACAATGGGCCCACAATCATACTAGGAAAATAGGGAATGATAGATGCTTGTTTGTGCAGAAAGAGTGGTATAAGGCTCCAGTGGTCCAATAGCACTTTTAGGAGATGAGATTCAAAGCCATTTGGTAGGAATGTGTGTGTGTGTGTGTGTGTGTGTGTGTGTGTGTACAATTTAACACAAAATGAATGCTTTAGGCCCCACTGGGCAGTTCAGGTGCGGGACAATGTTAGTCCTAGGAGAGTTCTGACATCCTGTTCAATGTAGTGAGAAAAAATAAGTAAAAACTGGGGAAAATGGATAATCTGAGCCCTGTGTAAGAAAGCAAAGCTTAGAGTCTCTGCTCTAGAAAAAGGAGAGAATCTCCTTCAGATAGAGTGTGAATGTGCCATATACACTTCCATCAAAGGTAAAGGTCCCTAGTAACTTATACGGTGTATGTAGCTCCCAGCACTGATCCTGTGTTTCCAATTCTTATTCAGAGTTTTATATCTTCATAGTTTGTGTTCATTCTGAGAGAGAGAACAGACAAAAATTTATTCCTTCTTCCAAAGGCCTGGATGAATGTTTCTGGGTAGGTTTGTTTCTCTAGTTTGTATTTAGCTGTTCAGATCTAGGCAGAAATGTAGAAGTCATTCCATTTCTACCGACTTGCCTGAAAGCAAGTGGCATGGGTTCTATGCTCTGACTGCTAAACTTGTACTGTGGGACCTGGAACCAGAGAGTCCTGGAGTCCATTGTTCATACAGTGAATCAATTGTGGAGCAATCCCTGATCAGTAAGGTGTAAGACTATTTTGAACATACATGAAAAGGTAATGGCCCCATTTTTGAGGGGGAGCTTGTGTTGTGAGGGTAGTTAAGAGCAGGAATGTCACAGGATTCTTGTGGTAAAAGTTTACCTAAGGAATTGGAAGAAGATATAGGAAACACTTTATCAGGTACAAGTGATCTCACAGACCAGAATACCCATGTGTTCTGGGACTCTGAGGTGTGCATGCCAACAATCAGAGTATTTTTTCTAAGAATATGGTTAATATTTCATGGAGCTATGTCCTCCATAAGCCTTTCAGCAGCAGCACAGGCATGGTCAACAAAGATGGGACTGCTCCATTTCTGATGAGAATCCTAAAGGAAGTAGGTGTTAGATTAGATCAATTTTTACTGCCATGTCCCAGGACATCAGGTCAGAGTGGTCTGCAATCCCCTTGATCATTTGACCATATCTGGCCACCTAGCTCAGAAGGGAAATATTAAAACCTCTTAGAGGAATAAAATCTATGGATAGTGGTAAATTATCTGAGAAAACCATTGTTGGGGATGTTGATTTAGAGTTTACTTGAAAAAAATGAAATTCTGAGTGGGTTTTCATGTCAGGGAATTGGTCTGCAGCCTCCTTAATCAAAAGAATTTGTATCAAGCCTTCTTGAAATGAAAGTGTGTGTCTAAAGTTCCCTTGTTCAAAGAAGACAGACTATAGCTATCTTTCTTAACGGAATATTATTTCAGGGGTTCTTCATAGCATAGTTATTGACCCTACAATTTACCTTATACTGAAGGAAAAAGTTGAGGAACCATTTATTAAAAAAAAAATCTGAAGCTCATTCCATAATATCAGGAAGATGTATGTGTCTCCTCATATTAACTTACTGTCTAAGTCTCCTTTGAAAAACTTGAATGATCTGAGCCCCCCCCCTTGCTTAAGTGAGAACATCAGATGCCTCCTAAATCAAAGGTGGAAGGAGTGAGTACCCTGGGAAAGAGAGGAGGTTCTGAAGTCTAAGTGACAGGAGAGATGATCAAAGTTTGAAAAATCTCATAATACTATGAGCTAAAACTAAAAATTAAATTGGCTATCATAGCTTATGAGATCCTAATATTGCTTCACTTTCTAACTATTCTTCAGAGTCTAGGGTATCCATATGTTTAGCTGAGTCTGTAAGAAACAAAGTATAAATACAAGGATGCATGAACAGCATGGGTATGTGTCCCAGCATCATGGCCTCTTAAGAATTATGTTCACCTGCTGGGCAGTGGTGGTGCACGCCTTTAATCCCAGCACTTGGGAGGCAGAGGCAGGTGGATTTCTGAGTTCAAGGCCAGCCTGGTCTACAGAGTGAGTTCCAGGACAGCCAGTGCGCCAGGGCTATACAGAGAAACCCTGTCTCGAAAAACCAAAAAAAAAAAAAAAGAAGAATTATGTTTACCCAAAGAGAACTGAGCTAGACTGATGATATCCCACCATATCAGGTGACTTTACTCAAGAAAAACAGCAGGAAGTTTCAGGATGAGTCTGCTCTTTTTGATGTCTGTGAACTCTAACCAGAGTGTACAATGCTAATGCTCCTTGGTCAGAGGTGAAGTAGCCAGTGAGCGCTTGCCTTGAAGGGGATGTTCTGAGAGCCTATTAAGTCAAGGGGGTAACTTTTAAGGCCTAAATCATCAGAGAAAGAAAACTATAAAAGTTTTGAAAAGGAGAAAGATTCTAGACTCTGTTCGACAGAAATGGAATATCCTCATTTTTACTTTCTGTAGAGGATGGTCCAGGACCTCTATAAACAATATAAACCTTATAAAATTCTTGTCTCTGAGTCCTACACTGCAGGCTTGACAGCAAATTTGGACTTCATTTGATAGGTATGTTGAACATTACCTGCATTTGTTCCCTGCTTAAACTTACAGTGAGCCACACAGGTGTGGATGTGGAGGACAAGTATCTTCCTTGTGAGTATCTTAAAGACAGAAGACCTTGGATTCAAACTAAACCCCACCCCTGCACTGGCCTTGGACTTGTATTCTCTAAGGTTTTTTTTTTTTTTTTGGTGTTAAAGTATATTGATATTCAATAAGGTCTGATGTCTCCTAGTTGGATGGTAGATCTGAGTCAACCATGAATGGAAAGAGAAGCTCTTATGAATTCTTGTTCACAGGGATTCAGAAGCAAGCATTTTTCAGCAAAGTAGGAACATTTGAGGTACACATCTAGGACACAGGGTGAGTTCTACAGCTTACTTCACCAGAGAAGCATGTCTCAGACCCCTGCTAAAGAAGACTAAAATGTTTTAATTCAAAGACAGCATGTTATAGCACTCCCCTTTGGCATAACATTAAAGTCAGGGGCTATTATGCTTAGAGGAAATACAGCTAAGGCCCTCTTCAGAAGTTCTCCAGCAGGGTGTCGGCCTCCTTCAAGTCATGGGTTAGTTAAATTCTGAGAGGGTATATTTAAGAGTTGATAGAGTTATTAGCTAGAGGTAAACATTGTTCTGATTCTAGAAGGATGGGTCTGAAGCCCCATTGTGACTGCAGAAATTCTACTGCACATTGATTCTAAAAGGGCTTGATTCATAGGTATGTGGCCATCTTGGCACACTGAGGAGGTCTAATTTCCTTTGCTTAGCAAGTTGTATGTCTCAGAACACCTTCAGTCATTGAGAATGTGTGTGACACCATTGTTCTAAAAGGGTAAGTCTGAAGTCTGTTTGGGTAATTAGTGAATGTCTGAGGTTTCCTGGTTCTCCTTTTTTTTTTTTTTGGTTTTTTGAGACAGGGTTTCTCTGTATAGCCTGGGCTGTCCTGGAACTCACTCTGTAGGCCAGGCTGGCCTCGAACTCAGAAATCTGCCTGCCTTTGCCTCCCAAGTGCTGGGATTAAAGGCATGGGCCACCACTGCCCAGCCGGTTTCCTGGTTCTCAAAGGAATGATGTGTCAATGGTTCCTTGAACACTAGGGAGTGTCTAACACTTTTAGTTTTGAGAGGGTACATTTGAAGCCCCCTTGAGTTCTTGGTGAAAGTCATGAGCCACGTTGGTTCTAGACAGATAAGATTAAGGCCAATTGGGCTATTTGGGAAAATCTTAGGATCCCTGGTTCTGAATGGACAGATAAGAAGCTCCCCTCAGTCCATACAGTAGTTTAGAAGACCTGTGATTCTAAAGTCATAGATCTGAACCCAACTTGAGAATTACTGGAATGCATTTGGCTTCCTAGTTTAGACAGAGTATGCCTGAAGATCCCTTGAGCCCTTGAGAATGAGTTGAGCTCAACTTTAGGCATTGGGAAAAGTGTGTGTCTTCCTGTATCTGAAGGAATATATCTGAGGAGGCATTATCAGAAACAAAATTTGGAGGACCATTAGACAGTTGGCATCCACAAACAGAAACTATTAGGGACACCATTCTTTAGAGGCAGAATGTCTCATAGTGTGTTTGGGGAAAGCGTGGAGGTCAAAGAGTCTATGAGTAGCAAGTCAAGATCAAGGGTCAATTTTGGCAGTAGGTAAGGCCTGGATATTTCCTTATTCATTCTTCATGGGAACCTAAAACATCTATATCATGCAGACAAGTCTGTGGTATAATTAATCTCCAACATTCTTGGAGACATTCCCCAGCTAGGCCTCCTTATAAATCAGCTGCCTATTTCTGAACATGAAGGACACTTGTCTTGTTATGGACAGTCCCATAGCTCCTTGAGTAGAGGGTGGATTTCTTTCATACCCTTCCTGGGGTGGTGACTGTCATAGAGTAATTTTTTCATGTGTAGGCATTTTCTGCCCTGATCGATGTGATAGGGAATATTCTAGAGTACCTAGTGGAGATAAGGTAAGCCTCAGAGAATTTTAAGAAGATGGAGAATATTTCAGATAAATTTGAGGAGTTGCTGAAGATTCTAGAGAATTATGTGAAGATGGGTAGAGTTTTGGGGAGGATAGAAAAAGGCCTCTAGTATCTTTGATGGCAAAATTAAAAAAATCTTGGAGAGCTTGAGAAAAATAGCTAATTTGGTTGAGACCCTGAGGTAGACAGAACAGCTTTGAGAACCCTTTAGGAAGATGGCAATACATTTTAATTGCTCTTGGAAAATTTGGTAGATCTCTGAGTTTCCAGGCAAGGACTCCTGAGTCCTAGATCATATTTTTTACAGAACAAAATTTCTCTACTCAACAAAGTGTCTGGTGAAAGTTTCACAGTCCCTTGGGAAGAAGATGATGTTACTAGAACACACTGGGCAGACAGGGGAGGTCTCAGAGACAATGAGACAGGATGAGACACTCCTAAATCAATTTGGGTAGATGGTGAAGATTCCAAATCTTGTGGTGATGCATTGGATATTCCTGCCATTCCTTGTGAATACAGACAGTGTCTACCTGTTCAGGGCAAAGTTCCTGAACTCACTTGAACAGATAAGGAAATTTCAAAAGACCATATGATACAGATCTTAGAATCCCTTGTCCAGATAAAGAAATTATCATGTAACATTTAGAATAAGGCATAGATTCTAAAGAGTCTGAAGTAGATGGATCTCTTTTTTGGACCCTTTGTGCAGACTTCAAGGATTTACATGGTCCCTTGCAAGAAGCAGAAGGTCCTAGAGTACCTTGTGTAAGTGTAGTGAGATCAAAAGTCCTTTCTATGGAGAGAGGAGGGTCCAAAAGTCTTTGGGAAGAATGCAAGCAATTAACTTCAGCATATACTGAAAGTTCCATAGGTACATCATCAGATACCACATATCCTGGTGTAGCTGTTGAAGTTTTTCATGCACAGAGTACAGATGGTAGATATCCTCAAGGGCCCTGGGGATATGACAAAGGATCTAGAGAGCCTTGTGCAGCTATGTAAATTCTCAGAGTCCCTTGAACAGATTTCAAAGTTCTTGTCTTTTTTGGAGCATGGTGTAGGTCCATCCCTGAAATACTGGGATAAATGATGAATATGCTACTGTGTACTGTGTAGAATTGGATGATATTCCTGTACCTTGCATATGTACGAAAAAACTAGAAAGCCTTTAGGTATATGGAGAGTCTCCTAGAGACCTTTGTGTAGATGTGGACAGACATATGGCCCTTTGTACATATAGAAAGGGACCCATAGCTCCTTGAGCATAAGAAGATGCTTGAATGCCTTGTTTTGAGAAAAAAGTCCCAGAGGTTCAGGAGCACCTTCAGAAGATTTTCATGTATACACCATTGCCCAGACAAAGATGAAAAGTTTCAGAGGTCCCTGTGCTGATTGCAAAGGTGCTAGATACTCTTGGGCAGATGAGAAAGTTGTTGTACCTCCTTCGGTAGAAGATTAGTGTCTACCAGATTCTGGAGGTGATACTGGCAAACCTATATACAGTCTCTGAAGCAGAATGAGAAGATTACACAACTCCCTCACACATCCCTATGCTCCAATGTACTTGATGTGCTTGTATTGTTCCCAAATCCCTGTGGAATATGCTGAAGGCCTTGGAACACTTTGGTTGGAGAAAAAAGTACTTTGCACAGGCAAAGTACTCTCTATAGCCCTGGAAAATTTCTTGGGCTTCCTCCCCTAACCATTTTGGACTCTACCCATCTTCACATAATTTTCTAGAAGCACAATTCCTTGAGAGGATAGCAAAGGTTATCTACCAAACCCCTGAGGTAGGTAGAGGATGCTGCTGAACACCTAGTGCAGATGTAGAATGTCCTGGATCTGCTGGTAAAGACAAAAAGAATTCTTGAGATTTCCAGATAGGTAGGAAAAGTCCAGTAGCCCCTGAGGAAGATGGTAAACATTGTTCAGCATGTTGCACAAATAGAGAACACCTCATAAATGCCTGGCAAGAAGTTGGATGACTCAAAATCTGTTGACTTGATGACTCAGCTTCTCTAGATATTCAGATGTTGACAGTTTTCGAGACCCTTGAGCAGTTCTGGAATGTCCCAAACTACCTTGGGAAAATGAACAAGATCTTAGAGCTCCTTTTGCAGATAAGGAAAATCTCAGAGGCCTCTAATCAAATGAGAAAGATCCTAAGACTCTAAGAATACCTGAGTATTTGGAGGAAACACAAGAGGTCCTGGGTTGGAGGCAATTGCCTTACAGTATGTTTTGCAGACATGGACTGTCCCAACATGACTTGTTCAGATATAAAATTCCCACCTTGTCCCTGAGATCAGATCCTAGAGTGCTTTGTTCAAATTCAGATATTTTCAGAGTGCCTTCTGCTGACAAGCAATGTCCCACACCCTCTTGATCAGATTGAGAAGATGATGGAGTCACTTGTGATACAGAAAGATCCAGATGCCTTGTAACAGATCAGGAAGCGCATGAATTCCCTTGGGCAGATAAATTTCATGTCTCTGAAACTGCTGGGGAAGGTGCTGAATGCAGTAGAGCCCACTCAGCAGATCCTAATGTATACATCATTGGCTGGGATGAAATTGAAAGTTTCAGAGGCCCCTGAGCTGATTTCAAAGGTGCTAGATATCCTTGGCCAGGTGAAAAATCTGATCCCCCTTTTTCAGTAGAAGATGAATGGAGGTGATGATTGCAAACTTCCTGTTGTCCCTGGATCTGGTTGAGAAGGATCCATGTTGTCCCTCACATATGGCAAATGTCTCAAGGTACTCTGGATGCATTTGTATTGTCCCCAAATCCCTGTGGATATAGTAAAGTTCTAGACACCTTTGGTTAGATAACAAAGTACTTTAAACACACAGGATTCCTTCTGCAGACCTGGAAAGACCCTTTGACCCTTAAGAGGATAGCATAGGTCCTAGAACCCCTAGAGTAGAAAGAGGATGTCCATGAGCAACATCTGCAAATGCAGTATATTCTGTATATTATGATGTAGACCTTAATGGTCCTTGATTTTCCTGCCTAGCTAGGAATGGTCCAGTGGATCTCAAGTAAGACGGTGAACTTCGTACAATATTTTGTGAAGATGGAGAAAATCTCAACTCTGTCTGGCAAGAAATTTGATGTTTCAAAGATGTTTGAGCACATGAAACATTTTCTATAGTACCTTGTTCATATGTTGGCAGTTTTGGAGACCCTAGGCACATTGAGAATGTCCCAAAGCCCCTCCAGATGATGAACAAGATCCTAGAGTTCCATGTGTAGATAAGGAAATTATCAGAGGCATTTTATCAGAAGGCAATGATTCTGGTAGCACTTGGATACTTCATTTTGACCCAGAGGTCTTGATGGCATAGGTCATATCTTCTGTTTTGAAGACATGGAGTGCCCTAGTGTGGCATGTGCAGATAAGAATCTCCCCCCATGCTCTGAGCAGATAGGGAAGATCTTATGGCCCCTTGTTTAGATTTGGACACTCTCAGCATTCCTTTTGCTAATAGGCAAGATCCCACATCCCCTTGATCAGATTGAAAAGATGACAGAGAGTCACTTGTTTTTGATGCAGAAAGATTCAGATCTTCACCTGGAAGTGTTGATATCAAAGGTCTTATAACCCCCAAAGTAGATGGAAAAGATTCCACATCTTTCCATAAAAATACAAATGCCCCAATGTACTGTGAGTCTTTTTGCTTTGTTCCAAAATCCCTGCATAATATACTGAAGATTCTAGAATACTTGGGATGATTGATGAGGAACTTTGCACTTGCAAATTCCTTTTGAAGCTGTGCAAAGGTCATTGGGCCCTTGAGAAGATAGCAAAGGTCCTAGAGATACTAGATAGAGGATGTCCCTGAGCACTTGGTGCAGATGAGTAATGTTCTGCATACCACGGTGAAGATTTAAAAAAATACCTTATCATTCTTGTTCGATAGGAAGTGTTCAGTAGTTCTTAAGAAGGATGATCAACACTGTGAAGTATGTTGAGGAGACTGAAAAAAATTTCAGAGTCTCCTGAGAAAGAGTTGAATGTTTCAAAGACTTTAGAACAGATGACAGTTCCTATAGTTTCTTGTCCTGTCCAGCAGGGCATTAAACAGGGATCGGGGTAGGTCACCTGAAAGAGAGTATGGAAGAAAGAGGTGAACACAAAGAATCATGGCTTGTCTACAGGACGATCAAACCGCACTTTTTACTTTTTGACACAGGGGTTATGTACACAAAAAGGCAGGATGTGGGGAAGGGGATGATGCAGGAGTGTAGGTGTTCATGGGGAGTACAGATATCTTCCAGAACAGAGTTTTGGCTGGGTGACAGTTCACAGGACAGGTCACTATGACTCCACCTATGATTCACTTGTCCTTATCTAAGTTGGTACTATCCATCAAGGCTACCCAAGGTCTATTACTATCCACAGGACCTATGACTACTTCTTCCTATCCAGGCTGGTAAATTTCCACCAAAGCTGCCTGTTTACAATATCTTGTAGCCATCTGTTTCAGTGTTTTTCCACAGAGACCCAAGACTTTGTGTTAGCATGCATGTATGTCAGGCCTACTGCTGATTTTAGGTCTATGGCTGATTTTAGGCCTTCAGAGTATAAACAGGGCTGCCCCTGACAGTTTCTTACTTAGATATAGACAGTTTCAGAGACCCATGGGAGAACTGCCCGATAGGGAAGTTCCAAGATCCCCTTTTGCAGATGGCAAAGATCTAAAGTACCTTGTCCTGGTACGGAAATTACCAGAAGCTCTTGGACAAATGGAAAAGCTCCTGCTGGTCATTCTATAACCTAGAGCCCCTGGAGTAGGAGGCAAATGTTCTTCAGTTCCCTTTGCAGTTCTGGGCTGTTCCAAAGTGGCTTCTACATACAGGGTAGCTTGCCCAAGCATCTGAATAGATGGTAAGAATAATAGAGAACCTTGTGCTAATGTGTTCAATTCCAAATTTGGTTATTCATACTGCCTGTATGAACTTGCCTAGTTCCCACAACTTTTTACAAAGATTGGAGAGGAGCTGGATTAGCTTGTGTTGGTGAGGAAAGTCCAAGTGGCTTTGGGGCATGGGGCAATGTTCCTGTAGTTCTTGGCACATATGGAGACATTCCCACAACATCTCTGACAGAAGACAAATACTTATGTGTTC
The DNA here is from genome assembly GCF_004785775.1 of Grammomys surdaster. Lineage (NCBI taxonomy): Eukaryota > Metazoa > Chordata > Mammalia > Rodentia > Muridae > Grammomys > Grammomys surdaster. The sequence continues at coordinate 1,216,398 of NW_021604667.1, read as the reverse complement.
ACTGGACAGACTTCAATGGTCCCTGAATCTTTTGGGAATATGATGGCTGCTGGAGAGATTGTTAAGAATATGGTGACAGGTCAGAGTTCCATGAACAGATATGCAAAGTTTGATAGATAGTAAATATGTTAGATCCCTTGAGACTACTAAAGAAGATCCCTGAGATCCTTGTGGGTCTTGAGGGAAAAGACAAAGGGCCTGTAGTCCCTTGAACAGATAACAAAGGATACTGAGATTCTGCAATGCATGATAAGTGCCCTAGCTTACTTTGAAAAGATGCCAAATGCTCTAGAGTCCCTGGGGTAGACGTCAAAGTACTCACAGTTCCTTGGACAGAATGTTCTAAAGGCCTCTACATACATCTCAAAATTGGTAGAGCCCCTGAAATTGGGGAGGATTATGAAAACCTGGTTCAGATGATGAAATTTTCACAGTCTCTGGGAAAAATAAATTGTTTTATATTCCCTGGGTAGATTAAGATCTCAGAACCTTTGTAGGAAGTGGTAAATATTTCAGAGTATCTTGCATAGATAAAGAATATCTAGAAGCATTCTGAAAAGAATTGAAAATTTTCATAGGTTCATGGTCAGTTGGCATGTTTCTAAAATCCTAGTTTCAGATATTGGCAGTCTTATAGCATCTCTAGGAGAATGTTTTTCAAGCCCCTGTGTAGATGGAAATACTCCTGGATTCCTATGATCATATTGAGATGATTCTAGAGACAAAGTATTACATAGTGATGGTCCTACAATTCCCTGTACTGGTATAGACTGTCTCAAACTATCTTCTGATTGTTATTTTGACCCTTTCCCTTGGTCAATTTACAAAGGTTCTATGGCCCCTTGTACTAGAGGTAAAATTTCAAGAGTCCTTCATGAGGAGGAGTTCCCTAATGTAGATGACAAAAGTTACAGATTCTGTTTGATATGTGTGTAAATTTTCAGTTGCCCTTGGGTTGTTACCAAAGGTTCTATAGCCTATGGAGTAGATGGAGAAGGTGTCTGTACAGCTTCTGCAGAGGGTAAATCTTTTATACCTTTTCTGGCAGATAGCAATGACCCTTGAGATGCATTTGCTATGCTATGATCAGGAAGACACCAAAGCCTCTGTAGCAAAAGATGAACATAGAGCAGAAGGAGAAGTTCCTTTGGCTCCTGTGTCAGATGTAGAAAACGCTCCATCTTTCCCCACATTTGACAATGCACAAGCTTTCTGTGTTCTGATTTTGATTGTCCCACAGTTCCGGGGGAAGATACCAAAAGGCATAGAATCCCTTGGGTAGATGGTGAAGGATCCAACATTCCCAGTTTTTGTTATGGGCAGTTCAATGAATCATTCTGCAGTTTGCAAATGATGTTGATTTTGTAGTGTACATTGGCCATGTTACAAAGCACCTTGTGCTCTTGCTGAGTTTCCTACAACCTCTGAAGATGAAAAGATCTTGAATGCCTCTGTTAGGTTTGTTGGTAAGGTCACTGAGGCCCTGAGAGAGATATTGAATATTGATGAGAACCTTGGATCAATAGAGAAAATCTTCAAAGCTCCTGTAACACAGTAAGAGGTTTCAATGGACTTTCAGGAGATAATACATTTTCTACCCTCTCTTTTTAAAATCTGTGCAGTTTAGTGCCCCCTTTCGTAAAAAGCAAATGTTCTACTGATCCTTGACAAGATGTCAATGAATCCATAATGAGATAAGGCATTTTCTAACAACCTTTGAGTAAAGGTCATAAAAGCTTGAGTTCCTGTTGAAGAGGAAAAATATTCCACAACTGCTTCATCATATTGTGAATTCTATGGTGTTTCATTTTCTAATGAGGAATGTCCAGTATGCCCTGGAGCAAAGGATAAAGCTCTGGGAGTCCCAGAAATACTTGGAGAAAATTCCAGCCCAGTTTTTGAAGGTGTCAAAGTTCTGAGTCTCTCCTTGACAGGTTGACAAGATTCAAATACCTTAGAAAAGGTACTAAATGTTCTGGGGTCTCTTGGGTAGAGATAGTGAAAGACAGAGTCCCTGTAGCAGATATGGAAAGTGCTGCAGGCTTGTCAGTAGATAACGTATATTCAAGAGCCCAAGGAACAGAAAGAGGAATTCAGACCACCTGTGGTAGAATTTTCTACATCCTTATGGTTAGATGGTAAAGTTTCTATAGCCTCCTGGACAGATGTCAATCATTTGTGAGTCCCCTGATTAGTTGGGGGATTTTTCATACTACCTATACTTGGAAGCCAATGTTCAAAATCATTTTGCTCACACTGAAAATGTCTTATTGCTGCTCAGGAAGAAGCAGGGTTCATCAGAGCCATTACAGCTTGTTTCAAAGGTAGTATAGTACCTTGTTCTAAGGTGGGCAGTTCTTGAGGTCTTGGGGCTGACAAAGTCCCTCAGTCCTTTGAGATGATGTTAAACATCTGAGATTTCATTGTGCATGTAAGGAAATTCCCACAGGATCCTGGTCAGAGAGCATGTCTTGGAAACCTTGAGACATTTGTCAAATATACTGAAATTAACTGAGCATGTAAATATGTCCCCATACCCACTTCTACAGATGGCAATGGTCCTTGGATCTCCAAAGGAAGCCAGAAAAAGGTCTATATAACCTGGGCCAGACAATATCTTAGAGTTCCCCATGTAGAAGTGGGCAGTTCAAGAGTCTGTTGTACAAATTTGGGACTGTCCCACAGCCCCTTGGGCAGAAGGCAGAGGTGCTATACTTCCTTCTGAGGATGACATAATTTCTTCTTGCTGTTGTATAAATGGTATCACATTTATGGCCCCTGATCCATTTTGAAATAAATCTAGAACTCCATGGACATTCAACCAATGCAATGGAGTCTCCTAAGACAATGTGTCTAACTTAGGATTTTACTTCTGTGAACAGACACTATGACCAAGGCAACTCATATATGAGGCTGCCTTGCAGGTTCAGAGGTTTAGTCCATTATCATCAAGGCAGGAACATGGTGGCATCCAGGCAGGCAGGGTACAGCTGGAGCTAAGAGTTCAATATCTTCACCTGAAGGCTGTTAGCAGAATACTGGCTTAGAGACAGCTAAGATGAGGGTCTTAAAGCCCACACTCACAGTGACATATCTACTCCAACAAGGCCACACCTACTCCAACAGAGCTACATTTTCTAATACTGCCACCCCTGAGGCTAAGCATCCACAAACCATCACATTCTACTCCCTGGACCCTATAGGCTTATTCAAACATATGAGTCTATGGGGACTATACCTAAACATAGCATAATGCAAAGTACGTTTAGTCTCATTTCAAGAGTCCCCATAGTATAAAGCAGCCTCAACAATGTTAAAACTCCAAAGTTCAAAGTCTCTTTTGAGATTGATCCAATGACTTCACCGTAATTCCCAAAGCAAGACAGGAAACTAGCTTGGCAAATTCCAAACTCTGCATCTCCATGTCTAATGTCAAAATAGTCTTCAGATTTCCACCTCCTTTTACATCTTTATTGACAGCAACAAATTTCTTTCTCCTTGGCTGATTGTACTGTCTGTTAGCAGTTTTCCTCAGCAGATATTCTACGGCTCTGGCATCTTGAAAATTTTTGGATATCCAAGCCAACATCAGTATTACAGCCTCTTGTTTCAATGTCTGTGATCCACACTTGATCTTCTGGGCTCCTCCAAATGGCTGGTGTCACTTCTTCAGCTCTGCCCTCTGTAGTACTCTAAAGCTCAGGAGGATCCACTCTACTGCCACTGCTGTTCTTGCTCATCATCCCATAGTATTGGCATCTCCAATACACTGGGATCTGCGGATGCAAATAGATCTCACCAATAGCCTCTCAGGTTCTCTTTATGGTGCAAATCTTTTGCATGACCCCTTCAGTCCTGGGGTGTAAACTACAACTGAGTCTGCACCAATGGCCTTCCATGTCCTCTCACAGTGTCAAGCCTCAGCTGCTATTCATGACCCCTTCATGCTTTCAAAACTGGTGCCACTTGGGTGACTCTTACACATTACCAAGTACAAGTGCCAAGTACAGCTGCAGCACAAGGTGTAACCTTTGCTATCTCTGGAACACAGCTTCTTTGTGCCCTCAGAAAACATTTCCCAGAAGACTTCACCTCAGTGATGCTGGTCAGTTCTTAACCACCATTAATTTCTTAGCTCGACCTAACCAGCATCTGTGGGGAAAATTTAAGCCCCAGAGGGGCTTCTGCCGCCGTGGCGGGTCCCACATTAGGGAAGAAGATCCTATGGTTCCAGCGGCCTGAGAGCCTTGGCAGCGGCAGGCCCCAGTAACACGAGGAAGTCCTTGGTTCCAAAAAGGTTTATTGTCATGGTGGATAATAGATGGATCTAGGCGTACCCCCCAAAAAACTCAGGGCAGTACCGAGTTATATGGGGAGGGAGAAAGGGGGAGGATTGGGGGTGGATCTGGGGGAGGCATGTTTAATTTGCTCTGCCCTCTGGCCTTCATTAGTATGTAAATCCCTAGGGCCTGAGGCCTATAGCCTGGCCTATGTGACTCTATAGAGATCTATGTGACTGCTTTTCAGGATCTTGGATGATGGGAGGGACCGAACCCCTGCCGGTTCTCACGCAGAATTCCACGGAGAATCTCGGGGTTCTAGGTACCTGCTCAACCATGACCCAGGATACCGTTATGCAGTCCCATAAGCATCAATTGTCCAAATAGTCCCTTTTATCCTGGACTTTAAAGCCAGAGCCATGTGGGCAAAGCTACCATGTTCTACTTCTTGCTAGGGCTGGAATACAGCCCACTTGTTCTATTATCACCAGCTTCTGTTTTCCAACTCCTTCACTGTCTAAGCTTAATTGTCTTGGAACTTGCTCTGTAGACTAACTTTGAACTCAGAGAGCTACAAGCCTGTCTCCTAAACACTGGGATTAAAGGTGTGGTCTACAAAGTATGGAGTTAGCTTTTTCTTCACCTAGAACTTTCTCTGTTCTAGGCTGGCCTTGAACTCAGGAGATCTGCTTGTCTTTGCTTCCTGGCATTAAAGGCTTGTACTACCATGTCTGGATCTAAATTTAACTGGGTGGAATCTTACCCCAAGGTCATTACTCCCTTAATTCAATTTAATGTTCTAGAACACAAGATTCAGCTCCATTTCACTTCCTGTTGTCTTTTAAATTTTAGAACTACATACTTTATATTTTTCCTTTCTCAGCCTGCTACACTTTTTAAAAATGCTCTTCATGAGACTTAACCAGAGAACAAAGTCTATGATGGGTGTTTCTGAGACTTCCTTTGTCAATGCAATTAATATAAACCTCTTTATCTTAGCCTCATGTAGACTCTTCAGACAAGGGCAAGAAAACAGCCACATTCTTTAACAAAATCCCACAAAACCAATCACTAGGCCACATATTGAAATTATCACTGAAACCTCTTGGCCAGGTCCAAAACTTACCTGTCTTTCAATGTCTTTGTTAATCTCAGTAACAAAATCTTTTATATTCCTACTAGCATAGCCTGCTAAGCCTCATTTAAAGCATTCCACTGCTTTCCAAATGCAAAGTTCCCAAATCCACTTTATTCCAAACAAAAGCATGGTCAAGCCTATCACAGCAATATCCCAGAAGGATCTCCTCTGATGAAAAAGGAAACTGTTTGCCAGGTGTTTACTTGGGTAGTGAGAGAATGCCTCCCCCCAGAAAAGGGATGTACAAGAAACTGTCTTGGTTAGATGGGGATAGTTGTGTAGCACCCTGATCAGGTATGGCAGATCCTAGGGCCTCTTGCTCAGATGGGGAAGGTTTTATTGTGCTTTGTGTATGTGTACAAGTCTTGACTGTGGCTTCAGGATGAAGAGAAAATACTTGGGCTTCCTGTCAATATGTAACATCCCCTAGAGTATCATGGGCATATGTGGGAGGTTTAAGAGCCTCATGAGCAGACAGGAAAGTTTGTATACTTCTGTACTTGTGGAAGTTCCAAGAAAACTTTCTTTAGCTGGAAAAGGGGAAATATCCCTTTGTATAGAGATGTCAGGCTTAATAGCCACCTTGATGGGCAGAACAGATTTAAAGCCCCTTAGGAAGATAAGATAGAATCCAGAACCTTTGGTCTTGGCATAATGTTGACTCATTTGTGACTTATGACAACTCAGGAGCACCCTTTTTGCTGGTAAGGGATATTTGAAAATGTCTTGGTCTGATAGAGACATTGGGAAATCCCCATGTTCCAAGGGAGCATCTCTCAATCTCCTGTTAGAATGAGGATGTTCAGTGACCCTTTTCATACTAGAAGGATTTTGGAATCTCCTTTTCTGAGAGAGAATATAGTTGAGAATATGCCGTTGCCCCTCTTCTGGAGATGTGGATAATTATAGTCCCCCCTGACAGATTGGGAAGGTCTCAGAACCACTGGGGAAGGTAGTGAATGGACTAGATCACTTTGTATATGTGCAGAAGGCACAAGAGTTCCTTGAGTGGATACAGGAGTTTCTACCACTTCTTGTGTATGTATGTAAATATATGAACATACAAGAGAGAATATAGTGTATTTTATATCATTTATCCCAGGAAGCTTACTTCCACAGTGATTACCAATCTAAGTAACATTTGCTTATTTAGTAACCACACACAAGTCTTGCTCAATAGGGTAATTTGGCTATAAGACAGCAGCAAACACATGATCTCACACTGAACACAGTATATCTTCCAGATCCAAATTGTCTGCAGATCAACCCAGTCCATGTTTAAAATACCAGATGTTTGATACCTCTTCCTCTTTTTTCCTTTGTCTCTTTTATGTATATGGCATTAAATCTTTGTGCTCTGGATGAGGAAGTCATCTAGTCTTTTGACATAATGATTATGGACAAATTGGTGTCATTTGCATTTCTAATGCTAAAATAAACAGAGGGAAGCAGGGGCTTGGAGACTCGAGTCATAGAAATGTAAGCTGAGTGTCTGGAGCCTATAATTATGGTTATTTGTAACATCTTGTTTTTGACTAGTGCTTCAAAAAAAACCTATTGTAGAGGGACTTTTCTTATTTCAGAGGACCTTGCAAGGTATTCTCAAACTCTAACTATAATTCCTCTGACTATAATATATAGTTAATCCAGAGGCCTCTTTTTCTTAGAAAACAAAGGAGAAAAAAATTAACCTGTTATGTCCTTTCTTTGACACAGGTCTGAAGTTATTGCTAAAAGTATATAAAGTAGACAGCTTCAGAACTTGAGTGCTTATGAAAAACATGTGGTTTTAAGGCACCAATGTTGATTCTATGGGGACTGTGATTACACAGTGCTTGTGAAAAAAGATGCATGACAGAACAGATCTGTGTCTCTCATTGCTGGACTTGTTTGTGTCCTATACATGCTTTACAATCTGACCTCCAAATGAATGTGGCTTGTGTGAGATGATAATACACTTCCTTTCTCAAATGATTGTTTCATGCTTAGCAATTTAGTTTGGACAAATTGATAATTGGCTAGCTGAATAAAAACTTACCCAACATATGATCTGTAATCATAATTTTAGAATTTAAAAAATGTTGAACTCACTCTGATTCAATTCTTTTATTATCTGGACAAAACTCAGAGGAGAAAATGACTTGAAAAGTCATTGAACATAGCTGGAGACACTGTGGGAACAGACAACAATTTTATTGACTTTTCTTCACTGACCTTCATTTTCACACTTCTGTTTTGTTAGTTCTCTATTATTTATAACTATACAATTCTCACCATTTTCTAACATCACCATTGCACATAGGCACACAAATCTCAGTGGTCATGAGGCCAAGGATATGGACTTCATTTTCAAAACTGCAAGTTTGCCTTAGTTGGTTAAGAAGCTAACATCTAGGCCTCCTTCACTCTTCCACCCCATCCTACATAGCCCTGAATGTGTCCTGAGTATCATTATCTAACACCATCCTTATTAGTCCTCACCAGTAGTTCTCAAGCACAGATAGCTGGGCAGAAATTAGACTGTAAGACCTGGGTGTCCAAACGTAAGAATCTTCTCTTCTGTGATAAAGGGTATTCTGCCCAATTGGGGTAGTCTGTGCTGAGGACAAAGAAAGAGAAGATGTGTGGTAAGGATTCTGGATCCTATATATTTCAGGAAATCCTGAACATTGAGTAAACTGGAGAGAGAAATTGCTGGAGCTATTAGAACAAATAGGACTCATGAACTGAAACTGAAAAGAGTTGGGAGCAGCCCAGATAACTCTGGGACTGTGCTGTAAAAAGTATGGAATGGATCTTTAACAGCTCAGGGGTGGATGGTTCTGGGTCTACAAAGTAGAATCAGTACATTTTCCTTCATCTGACTTCTTAGAAGAAGACTGATACTTCCAGAACCCTCAGGGAGGACAGATCAAAAGAAATTTGACTTAGACTTGTGGAGCTATGTCCTCTCTAGACAATGTTATTGTATCAAGTTTTAGAACTGCATTCCAGAGTATAACTCAGCCTGGAAGTGAGTACATCTACTGAACAAGGAATGAGAGTGTGAATCACCAATCTCTCATTCATGTCTTTCTTAGACATAAATGTTTGTCATAACTGAGATTGCCAAACTGAGATTGCAAAAGAGGGTTAGATGATAGAAATTCTTACGAAATCATGTGGCATAAGATAAGAGCTCTTTAGTTGGTTGTCAGTGAGGCTTAAGTTTTGTAGACCAACACATGGATATGTAAACTAATTTCTGTCGTAGACAAGTTCATTGCCAGCTTGGAATTCTATCTCATAGCTTTTGTTACTACCAATGATTCTAAAAACAAGGTGTTCTTTTTGTGTTTTGTTTTTAATTAGTATTTCTTCCCTTGAGTCACAGGACACAGTATACACTGGTGTGACCTTTTCTACTCTAATTCACTTAACTCATCTGTCAGGGATAATTTTGGTACCTTCACCAAGTCTGAACACTTAGAAAAGATGAAAGCATCTGTATTTGAAAGCATTTGTGTTAATCTAATTCTGTTACTTTATTATCTAGATGAAACCCAGAGAAAGTACTTGTCACTGGCACATGTGAACACAAATATTTTAGTGTTTACAAGACTCCAAATATCCCCTGATTCATCTTGTCTTGTGTAGGTGAGCATATTGTGGAGAGTTCATGGGTGCAGCTTCCCTGTCACATGTAGAAGGTACTATCTAGGAGCAGGCATCTGGTCCTCTGGCTCTTGTAGTGCCTCCCCTACAATGTTCTCTGGGACTATTGTAGGTATATCATTGGGTTTGGTATTTCATAGTCAGTTGTCCTCTGCATTTGTCCAGTTGTGGATTCTTATAATAGTTTCCATCTAATACCAAGAGATGCTTCTTTGATGAAGAATGAGAGATATTTTATCTATGATTAAAAGATTATGTATTTAGACTTCAGTCTACTGGTTTAGGAAAGTGGCAATAGTAAGTTACCCTTTAACTCTTAACAGCAGATAATTATTTGGTTTTCAGTACCAGGCATAAATCTCCATTTACGGGGTAGGTCTTAAGTCCAAGTAGACAGATGTTGGTTACCTATCAAATAAAAGTAGCACTATTGCACCATCATGGATATTTTGTCAGGGTAGTCACTGTAAAATATAGATTTTATAGCTGGATAATCCTGCAAATTGTTTTTCTTCCTTGTAAGCCTTCATAACAGCTTTGGGTTACATGAGAGATAGATGTGGCTTCCAGGTGAGTTATAAAGTGAATTGACATTTTGGTTTTGAGCAAATTCTGAAAGCTATTTGGGTTTCAATTAAATCACCTGTGAAGAACAGAGGGAAATAGTGTCTGCTTCCTAAATGTTGTATGAGGTTTTGTAAGATTTAAATAGTAAGTATAATAGAATACTGTTTCTGGTACTTAATAAATATTTGTCATTGCTGTGTTTGTTCTTCAGTAATGTAAGATAATGCTTTAATTGTAATTCTTAAACTCTTTCATATATTTGTGTACTTTTCAGGCTCTGCCTTCTGTGTTCTCCCTGTACTTGTATTCAGGGCACATAGGGTCAAAGACATGAATTTGTGAGTTCTGTGAATTTCAGTATTTGTAGTCTTCTATAAAGTTTATGTTGCTTCTTTTCTTTTTATGATAAAAGCAACAAGAATATAAAAATGCTATTATATGTACTTGCATCATCCATATACATACATGTTGGTATAGTTGGCTAAACAATGGGAAGCACATAAGAGATCTGAGAGTTACATTAACAAGAGCATTATGTGGAATTAAAAGTGTGAGCTATGGAAGCTTTAAAAACATTAGAAATTAGTAATAGATTTCCTTTTGTTTTCCCTCTTAAGAAATGGACCTAGGTCACAAACAAGGACTGGGAGCCCCCTGTCTAAAATGCAAAAAAAAATGTGCAGGGTTTGAGTTACACTTTTGGAGGAAAATATGTCACAACTGCAAATGTGGACAAGAAGAGCATGATGTACTCCTAAGCAATGATGAAGACCAGAAAGTGGGGAGACTCTTTGAAGACACCAAATACAACAACCTGATCACCAAGCTGAAATCAGATGGAAATTTCATTAACAATCAGAATGTTACAATGACCAATCCAGGTGCTATCAAGAAGAAAGTCTCCTTCAATACTGTTATCTATGAGTGGGCTCCCTCTGCTCAGAACCAGGCAGTGGCCAGGCAATACATGCAGATGCTGCCTAAGGAGAAGCAGCCAGTGTCAGGTTCAGAGGGGGCACAGTACCGGAAGAAGCAGATGGCAAAGCAGCTCCCTGCACATGACCAGGATCCTTCTAAGTGCCATGAGTTGTCTCCCAAAGAGGTAAAGGAGATGAAGTGGTTTGTGAAGAAATACAAGACTGAGGCTCTGGGAGTGGGTGATGTGAAGCTTCTCTCTGAGAAAAATGCTCAAGGTGACAAGGTGAACAACCCTGCTGGAGACAGAAACACCAAAGCAGCAAGGGGTTCCAAGGACAAGTCTAAGGAGTCTAAGAAGACCCAACATTTCTGTTACTGCTGTAAACACCCCATGAGAGAAGGAGACCCAGCCATCTATGCCGAAAGGGCTGGCTACAGTAAACTCTGGCACCCAGCTTGTTTTATCTGTAGTACCTGTGGGGAACTCCTGGTCAATATGATTTACTTTTGGAAGAATGGAAAACTATACTGTGGCAGGCATTACTGTGACAGTGAGAAGCCCCGCTGTGCTGGTTGTGATGAGTTGATATTCAGCAAGGAATATACCCAAGCAGAAAACAAGAATTGGCATCTGAAACACTTCTCCTGTTTTGACTGTGACAACATCCTGGCAGGAAAAATATATGTGATGGTCAGGGACAAGCCTGTGTGCAAGCCTTGCAGAAGTTGGGTTAGGGACTGTGTGCCTGAGCCAGAACCTCATCACATTGATAGAGTGGAAATTCTAAGTCAGGATCAGGTAGGAGAGTTACAGGGCTCAGGAAAACATGTGGCTAGAAAATAACTTGGCCAGTGTTGATTAGTAAAGTATGATAATATCATGCAGGCATTACTGAGCCATTGATCAGGGGTTGCCTGAGTACCCCTTTAGTTGCATGAGGGCTAGTCACGATCAAATTCTCTCCCAAATATTAATTTATCTGCATCTTTAACCAATACTGCCATGAATGCCATAATACACAGACAAGGTGGCTATTCTGCTGTTACTGGATCCAGTTTCTTTGATAAATAAGTCACTGGCCATCTGAATCGTCCTAGAGTTTGGGTCAAGACTCCTTTAGCTACTCCTTCTCCAACAATTTATTGTAGCTTGGCATTTTCTTTCTCCTGGACCAAAGGCATGTTTGAATCTGGCCAAATCTCCATTTAATGTCTTTCCTGTCTTAATCTGCTTTTCTTCTGTACTTTCTGTTGTTCTATACCTTCTTTATAACTTTCACTGGATCCCTCAATGGCTTTTCTCTTAATCTAGTTTGTCTCTGTAACTTCTTCATAATGTCTAGAGCTGACTGATTGACAAAAGCCAGGGCTACTGTGCTAGAACTTTTTTTCCTCAGGGTCTATGTGTGTATAGCAGTGAAAACCCTCTATGGTCCTTTCAAGAAATGCCTCTGGACTTTTATCAATTTCCTGTCTAATATATCTAAACTTTAGCCAAATTACTGTTGAGACCTGCCAAAAGAGCCTGGTGGTAAACCTGGAGATGATCCCTACCTACAGCTGTGTTGAAGTCTCAGTCTGTGTAGGTTACCCGTGGGGCCAGGAGCCAGTTCCTTGGCCTCTGTCTATGAAGAGAACCTGCAAGAGCTTTTGGTAAGTGACTGCAATGAGTGTCCTAAGGTACATGGAATGGAGTGGTTGTTGCTTGTCAGTGTGGCAGGATAGTGTCAGTGGAGATACTCCCTTCACAAATCAGAGACATCTGTTCAGACATCGAATGTTGTGCCAGAGAAATGTTAGTGATCACCCTCTCCCCCCAAAAAAACAGACAGGAGCTGATCTGATGCAACTCATATCAAGGTCTTTATCCTATTCGAGATAGCTCAGGCACCCCGGATGCACCACCATCATGCAGGGTGGTTTTGGTGGGGAGCCCTGAATGCCTATTGGTGCAAGGCTTTAAGTAAGCAACAAGCAGGGAGTATGTGTGCAAACATCCAGTTGAAAAGCAATTGTGGCCTTTAACATAATTGTCTGCTTCTGGGAGTCATATCATAAACTTCTGCTTCCCTCTGCATTGGTGGTCACTAGGCAAGTGGCGGACTTGTAACGTGGGGTTTCAGATTTGTTGGGGGAATAACCTAGAGACACTGGTCTTGTTGGGGATTAGCCTAGAGACTAGAGCTAGGCTCATGTTTTGTTGGGGGAGGGGGTGGCAACTTAGAAACTAATGCTAGATACCAGCCTCTTAGTTTACCTGAGTTCAAACTTAGGTCAGGTTCTCTAAAATAGAGTCTGAACTTAAAAGATTTAGCATCTTATGAGCACTTCTTCTGGCAAGAAGGATAGCCATTTACTGAGCAAAATGAATGACTAAGAATCTGTTCCAAACTCTGGTGAGAGATACATTTGCCTACTTGGGGCCTCTCCTGTCCAGTATGTCCAGGCATGGAGCCCTGCTCTCTGGTAACTCACCTTCCCACTCATGGAGAGCAGAGTTAGTGCTGTAGAAGGCCCTAGCCTTAGACTTTCTAGGGGATCTGGATGCCTGTGTCTTTACACTTGCTCTCAGCAGAGGGGAAGGAGGAATGTACTACTGTGAGCCAGGCCACCAGACCCACTGTGGATCTGGTCAGGTTCCTTGTTCCTGCATCGGGCCACACTGAAAGGGGGTTTGTGTGGCCCATTGTGTCCCACAAAATATGGAGTCAGTCCTGAGAGAAAGGGGAAGTCACCAAGTGTTGCTTGGAATTGAAGTCAGGATTTCTGGAAGAGCAGTCAGTGTTCTTAACCACTAAGCCATCACTCCAGCCAGCTCAGCCATCTCTACAGCCACCTAGTGTTAGGAGACACAGCATGTATACTTCTTTGCCCTGTCCCCCTCCAGACCCTTAAACCTGATTCTGCTGGGTAGAGTGGCAGTGCTGGTGCTGGCTTCTGGTGTTTCTTGTCACCCTTAGGCTGTTTCTGTTGACAAAGAAGTGTGTTATCAGGAAGGAAAGAGTGAAGGCTTTTGGAACACTTTATCTTCTATTGCTGACACTGTCAGGAGTTGGAAGGTCCCACTCTGGTAGCCTTCTGACATCAAAAGCCTGACACTCAATGCTGCAATAAGTGGTCCCTGACACTAACTTCCTTAAAATGAGTCAGAATAAGATTAAGGTGAGAAACAGCACACCCCATCACTGTCCAATATAAGTAAAGACCAAACATCACGGGAAACAGAATGTCCTAGCCCGAGCTGCTGTTCCAGTCTTTGGGTCAGGGTCTAGAAAGAGAGGGAGTGGGAATGGAAGGACAAGATACATGAAGAATGGAGACAAGAAAGAGAGTCTGTTCAAGTCCCGTTTATTGAAAGGAAATCCTGGGTATATATAAGCACAAGCAGGGGAATGCAGCTGAAGACACTTTACCACATATACCTTGCAGCTGGGGGCATTAAACAACAAAGCAAGATACGTGGGGAAAAACAAGACATTTATCAGAGTATGCTCAGTTCTTGTTGGCTGTTGAAAACAAGTCTTTTGTCAGGGTATATGGCCTGAGATAGCTGCAAAGATGATAGCCACTTTCTGCTAGGAGTCAGCTCCCAACAGGTCCCCCTTTTAAATTTTTTTTTCAAAAGAGAAGGCTGGGAAAACGTAAAGAAACCATGCCTGTCTTAGGTCAGAACAAAGGACCCCACCCCTCCCCTTGCCCATTCTCAGATACTCAATAGCCATTGGTTGAGCTCTTGTCATAGGAAGGTGAGGCCTCCAAGTTAGGGGCAAGGGTCTTGAGGTGTTCTCTTACCCGTCATTGACTATCTGACTTAACGCACAAGTTAGGGGTTAATCCTTGTCAGTCTCCATGACAGAGGTTTTAGAGCCCCCTGCTCCCAGCCTGTAATAATGGACCTGTATGGGTTTCATTTGTGTAGCACCTATCTGTTGTCATACACAAAAGCTATCAGTTTGTTGAACAGCATGGACCTGAGAGACAAGAGTCTTTACAATGCTTGAATGGTTGGTATAAAAGCAACACTCTTTTTTAAGAGCAGCACACAATTCCTTCTGTTGGAGAAGTTAAAGGTCTAAGCCTTTTACCCAAAAATTGTGAATTAATAGAAGAAATTATACCAATGAAACCCTTGAATTTGCATCAGATTAGTAACAATTCTACAAATTTCTACCAATAGATTATGGCTGTGTAATCAATTTTAGCTCTTCCTCCTTGTTCCAATAAAACCATTATTTTTCCCTAGAAAGACAGCCTAATATTAACCACCTGAGTTTCCAAGTCCAGGAAATTGGGGCACCAACTCTTCATTAACTTCTTCAAGCTGAATATGGGCATTGAGACATTAGAAAAGGGATGAGAATGGTAAGTTGATAAGCCTCTGATGTCTGTTTTAACTGCATCCAGCTGGAAGTCCAGGACATCAGTGGACATGCAGGTGACAAGAAGATTCATTTACCAAGGCTGTGTATTCTGTAATATACAAATCTCAAAACAAATTTTAGTATCAGGATAATTATTTTGTTTGATTCTCTGGAATCTAGTCTTCTGGAGACCTACTTCTGTCATGTATGATCCATATAATTCTGGAAAATATAACTCCTACCTTAATGAGCTCTTCAGAAAACACATAGAACAATCTTTTTTTCCAAATCTGCCTATCCTTGAGCCAGTAACCAGAAAAGCCTTTACATTGACCTTTTATCCAGAGGAAAAATATAACTACACAACTCAGAATCAGACCCATTTTGAAAGTTAAATCAATTCAGTACAACTGATTAACACTATCTTTCTGTTCAGCTCTCTGCCTAGAGCAACCTTCTATTTATCTATTTATCTATTTGGCTCTCTTGTCTCAGAGCAGTCTGCAATTTACCCCTTGCATCTTTAAAGCCTTTTTCATCTGTTCCTGCTGACTTATTTCTTGTCCCATTTTCTTACTATGACCTACTGGTCTTGATGTGGCAGGTTCCAGCTGCAATCATCTTTGCTTAACTTCTGAATTTTTGGCAGACCCTTCTTCCAGTAATGTCCCTCACTGGGTCTCTCGTTCTTGCTGCCTCGTATTGAGCACCAAACTCAGGCCAGCTCTGTCAGTCAACAGGTTCTCCAGTGCAGGAGTGAGGATGTGTGCTTCCAATTCCCACAGTGTCCTTCACTGTATCCTGCTTACTGGAGCTCCAAGGTTGAGGTGCCACTATGTAACGACCTGTTCTGTCCCATGTTTGGGGGCCACTATGTCCCAGCCTGTTCTGCCCAATTTTGGGGGCCACTATGTCTCAGCCCATTCAGGTCAGTCAACAGGGTCTAGCAAGAGAGAATGGGGATGGACAGGCAAGAGACATGAAGAATGGAGACAAGACAGAGAGTATTCAAGTCCCTTTTATTAAAAGGAAATCCTGAGTATATATAAGCACAAGCAGGGGAATGCAGCTGAAGACACTTTGCCACATATACCTTGCAGCTGGGGGCATTAAACAACAAAACAAGACATGTGGGGAAAAAAAGATGTTTATCAGAGTGTGCCCAGCTGTTGTAGGCTGTTGAAAACAAGTCTCTTGTCAGGGTATATGGACTGAGATAGCTGCAAAAATGATAGCCACTTTTTGCTAGGAGTCGATACCCAACAACAGAATAGACAGGCACAAAATAGCCAGTCCATGACTGAAAACAAAAATGAATTCAAAGACTCAGAGTCACAGATTCCTGCTTCAGAAATGAAAAGCAGCACAGGGAGGACAGCAATTGACAGTAGAACTCTCTGTCAAATTACTCCAACTGACAGGTGAATACCTCACATAGAGAGAGGTATTGTTTCCCTAATTGGTTCTTGATTGTATCAATAAAAAAAGGCAGAAGCAAATTGTTGGGCAAAAGTAAAAATGTAGGACTTCTGGCACAATGTTGGCACAACTGATTGCCTTGGAACTTACCTTATGTCCTGCGGTCAACATGATTGCTGAGCGTCCTGGGCCAATATCCAAGTCAGGATGTTGTCACTTCCTAATGAACCATAACAGAACTATGCCCCTGGTTCCAGTGTCCATGGTTTTGTTTCTGAGGCTTTTGTGAAGGCTTTTCTCCTATGTCCACAGGAGACCTGGCTTCAGCAAGTTTTGAAGCCATTTCTTAACTTAAAGCCCTGGTGGGTTGAGGTACTTGTGATTTAACCAGGTGATGTAAACCAATTAGCTTAAAGGCCAACATTCCTTTACCCTCTCATGTAATACTGAGGCTTGGAAACATCAAATTGTAGGTTTTCCTTTATAAACCACCTTTCCTTAGACCTCAGGGCTGCTCTTCTCTCAAGTTGCATCAGGAAGCTTTGTGGCCTGAGCTTTAACTTAAATAAAGACCCTCATGTGCCAACATTGGAGTTATGGTTCCTGATGGTCTCTCTGGGGTTTTCATGATCTGGGCACAACATTTGGTGCATGCATGGGCCAGGAATCCCCAGACTTCCAAGACCCTGGACCTGGAGGGTCTGATATGGCTGTTAAGTGTCTAGTGTCTGTCTGTGTATTGTCTGTGTCTATTCTCGCATTCTTTTTTTAAGCCTCAAAGTGCTGGCATAAGTAGCAAAGAGTGGCTAAGAGTGGACACACTGGAGGGTCATAGCTACCAGAGTTAGGAAGATGTTTCTTGCCTCTCGCCGCCAGGGTGGATGAGGTGCTGAGGCCGGTGATTCCACCTCTCCTGGTTTAGCTCCATGATCAGCCATCCCAGTTCTCACTCAGCTCTGCCAATGGCCAGTGGGCCATTTTTCCTGGGAGCTGCAATCACTTCCCCAGATCCCCATGGCTAGCTTTGCCAAGCTACCAGCAACTTTCTTGGCTACCCTGTTTCTCCTCTGCAGATAGAAAACACCAGACAGTTTTATTATTTTAAAACTAGCCAGATAACTCCATGACTTGGGTGTTGTGGTTAGCCCCAGCATTGTATTTTGATACTAATTCCCCTTTCCTGTGAAGGGCTGCAGAGGAGGTGTGAGTCATTACACAGGTAATTTCTAGTGAACCTTCTGCCCATCTTAATTTGTAAAATAAAGGCTGGAGTCCGTGATTGGGAAGAGGAAGGAGAGATGGAGAAATAAAGGCTGGGGAGAGAAGAGAGGAAGGAAGGAGGACTGGAGGAAGACAATGGAGGAAGAAGATGATGAAGAAGAAGATGACTGGGAAACAGGAGGTAGAAGGACAGACACAGGGTATGGAAAAATCCTCCAGTTATAAGGGTCTCATAACTGGGGAACAGAGTAGTGTAGGGGTATCTGCCCAATCTAGGCTTACAGAATATATTCATAATTACTGAGTTGTGTTTTAATCAACTGGTCATATTTGGATTGGAGATTTAAATACTTCCCACTACAAATTATCGCCCAATGTATTGATTAGAACTCAACTAACCTGAGGTAAAACCCCCATAGAGAGCTGAGTGGGTCTGGTGGGCCTACAGAGCGGCAGAGAGGCTTCCTTTCCCAAGCATCAAATGGAGAGCTATGGCCAGAGTTGGGAGCAGTTCTCAGCCTGCAGCTGGGCTTGATCAGTGACCTGTGAAAACAGAAGGGAGGAACAGGTGATCCTGGTACATGGCTTCCTAATAGTTTTCAGGTGGAAGCAGCAAACTGAGGGCTCTGGATCAGATAATTCTTTGATTTAAAAAGGAGATATATAACCTTTTGATACGTGAAGGTGAGAAACACAATGAATGTCTTTTGGGCTTTATGTGATTAATGGTTTGACAATAATTGACTTAGGGAAAATTGTCACTGGCTCTAGAGTAAAGAGTACAATGTACAAGTGGAAGCTGAATGGTTTGACAAGGATTGACTTAGGGAAAATTGTCACTGACTCTAGAGTAAAGAGTACAGTGTACAAGTGGAAGTTGCTCTGGAGTACAGAGCCAAACAAATAGATGGTATAAATAAACTGTTCTAGGCAGAGGCCCGAACAGAAAGATAGTGTAAATCAGGTGTGTTAAGATAATATAAAGTTATATTGCCTCACAGGAGACTCAGGTTCTGTCTAATGTGGGCCCCATGGGAATTCTGGGTTCATTTCCTACTTGACACAATAGGGAAGGAAGATGGGCATGATTTTCAGTTTTGTGGTTATATTGTTCCTCTAGGAAAGAGGTCAAGATAAAGGTTTTTCTGGTTACTGGCTCAAGAATATTCTGTTTTGGGGGAAAGGTTTTGTCTGTGTGATTTCAGAAGAGACGATTAAGATATTTCTGCCTTCCAGAATTATATGGATGAGAAATGATAGAGGCAGGCCACCAGAAGACCAGATTACAGAATTCAAACAAAAATTATCTTGATACTAAAATTTTTTTGAGAATTATACATTGCAGAATACACAGCCTTGGTTTATCTACTCATCAAGCAAGCTGAGCAGACCTGCTTGAACCTCTGATGTCCTGGAATTTCAGTTGGATGCAGTAAAGATACAGACATCAGAGGCTCATCAATTTATCCTTACTCCTGCCCCTCTTCTAATATCTTCTTCACACTGAAGAAGTTAATGAAGAGTCAGCACCCCAATTCCCTGGCTTTAATATTGTTATTATCATGGGCAATGTGCCTATATTATCACATTTAGGAATATAAGGCTTAAACCCAGTCCTTCTTTAATTTTGTTAACTGATTTGAGATGATTAGCCTGTAAGTTAAGGACCTATAGCAAATTCATGACTCTGAGTTTACTGACAGGGTGTTTTCTAGATGTTAATTAGAAATAGCTGAGGATAATTGGTTTTCAAAAACGTCAGAAGTCCATAGAATTGATGCTGCAAACATCTCTGTATTAATGTTCATCTTAATTAGAGACCTGTCTGCTCCTGATAGCTTCCCTGTCTTGGAGTCTAAGAAGAAATTTAGCATCTTTGGAGTTACTCCAGTTGCTCTGCACTCATACCTTTTACTTAGCCAGTGATCTCTTAAGATCTTGGTTGTGTAGTGTAACCATGGTGTTTACCTTGTGGTTGGTAAACTCAAGCAGGCAGCCATTGTGGATCAGTCCTTAGAGACACTGACAGGGGTAGATCCAGATACCTACAGGGGCTGCTGCTGTCTGCATCCAGTGATTGGATAAGTTATATAGAAGACTTTTCTCTAAGAGAACAAAGGTTAATTTACTGGGGCCAACACTCCTTCTGTCCAGCAGAGTAACTATGAACTCTTTTTAACACCTTGAAGGCAGGTGAGGAAGAGATATAAAGAGAGAAAATTTACACACACACACACATGCTGAGTGGGTGAAACAAAAAGCAGAGTTCAATAACTCCATACACACAAATAGATACATACAAACATGCATGCATACAGACCTACAGACAGACATATATACATTAACACATAGGATGGTTAGAGCAAATCTCTAGCAAGCAAGCACCAAGCATTTCACACATATACATACATACATATATATGCAAAATTGGTGGATGGAGCAAACTCCAATTCATATCCAGACAAATTTTACATATGTAAATACATACAGATAGTTAATGGGTGGAAGGAACAATGTGTCAACCCGAATTCCCACAAACCTTACGAATACACACACACATCATTGATAGGTGGAAGAATGTCATAACACACTTTTACACAAACCTTACACATGTACAAGCATACACATAGTTGATGGATGGAAGAAACAATGCCCCACCCCCATTTCACATAAACCTTACACATATACACATAGTTGATGGATAGAAGGAACAGTTTTCCAAACTTCCACACTTTATTCTTTCTTCCATAGCTTATATATCCCAGCAAAATCTTTCAAAAAGTATAAAGTTACAATGTGTACAGTTTACAATTACAAAGTTTAAAATTTACAGTGTTATGATTTTCTTCTAGTAAATGATTGTGGGAAAAAATGTTCCTCAATACCTTTATAAGAAATAACATTGCATAGGATATGTAAAAAAATAATAAATTATTCCCCAAACCTCATGTACATTCACAACCAAGCAACTTGTTATAGATTAACAAAGCATAAGGAAGCAAGGTAATTTTCTCAGCCAGTTTTTCTTACTAGCAGGCAGCAATTTTTAGTTACAAAGGAAGGAGTAATTATTTTATTATTTATCTTTAAAGGTAATCTTGCACCCAGCCAATGGAGAGAAGCTTCTGACCCTGTGGTTGAATTAGGTAAAAAGTGGAAGAAGGGTGACCTTGTAGGGAGACCTGCAGTTTTACTTAACCTGGATCCCTGAGATCTCTCAAACACTGGACCACCAACCAGGCAGCATACACCAGCTGATATGAGGTCCCTAACACATATATAGCAGAGAACTTCCATGTCTGGGTTCAGTCAGAGAAGATGCACTTAACCCTCGGGAGACTGGAGTCCCCAGGGAGTTCAGAGGTCTGGTGGGGTGGGGATTGGGAGTGCGGACATCCTCATGGAGACAGGGGGACTGGAAGGAGGCATGGAATGTGGAATAGTCAGAGGGTGGACTGGGAGGGGGGAATAAAATCTTGAGTTTAAAATAAATGAATGAATGAATCTTAAAAGAATCATAAATCTAAACTTTTATATAAAAATCAGTCATATGGAGCTTAAACCCTCAAAATGAATATCTATTAATCAGCAATTCTTTTTTAATTAAAAATTTCTTTTTTATGGAGATCGAGAACCCTGCCCAGTCACTGGAGACAGCCCTGCTGGGAGTTTCCTGAACTAAGTGCTTCTGCCCACCCCAAGCAACTGATTCTAAGGCCTGGCTCCAGCAGTGGCCTTCGAAAATCTGCACAAAGTACTCATCAGTGACATCCTGGACCCCTGCTGCTGGAAAATCCTGCAAGATGGAGGGCTATAGGTGGTGGAGAAGCAGAACTTGAGTGAGGAGGAGCTGATAGCCAAGCTACAGGACTATGAAGACCTTATCATCCAGTCAGCTACTAAGGTCACTACTGCTGATGTCATCAATGCAGCAAAGAAGCTCCAGGTGGTGGGCAGGGCTGGTACAGGTATGGGCAACCTGGATCTGGAGGCTATCACAAGGAAGGACATCTTAGTCATGAACAGCCCCAACAGAAACAGCCTCAGTGCTGCAGAACTCACCTGTGTCTGGCCATGCAGATTCCCCAGACAATAGCTTCCATGAAAGGTGGCAAATGAGACTGGAAGAAGTTCATGGGGCCAGAACTGAATGGAAAGACACTGGGAATTCTAGGCCTAGGCAGAATTGGAAGAGAGGTGGCCACCCGAATGAAGTCCTTTGGAATGAAGACTGTAGGTTATGACCCCATCATTTCTCCTAAAGTCACAGCCTCTTTTGGTGTTCAGAAGCTGCTGCTGGAGGAGATCTGGCCTCTCTGTGATTTCATAACTGTCCATACCTCACTCCTGCCCTCCACCATGGGCTCACTGAATGACAGCATCTTTGCCCAGTATAAGAAAGGTGTGCGAGTGGTGAACTGTGCTCGTGAAGGCATTGTGGATGAAGGTGACCTGCTCAGTGCCCTGCAGTCTGGTCATTGTGCTAGGGCTTCACTGGGTGTGTTTACAGAAGAACTACCACAGGACCAAGCCTTAGTGGACCACGAGAACATCATCAGCTGTCCCCACCTGGGTGCGAGCACCAAGGAGGCCCAGAGCCTCTATGGGGAGGAAATTGCAGTCCAGTTTGTGGACATGGTGAAGGGGAAATCTCTAACAGAGGTGGTAAATGCCCAGGCATTTACCAGTGCCTTCTCTACACACACCAAACCTTGGATTGGTCTGGCAGAAGCATTGGGCACACTGATACATGACTGGGCTGGCTCCTCTAAAGGGATCATCCAGGTGGTTACACAAGGAACACCTCTGAAGAATGCTGAGACCTGCCTGAGCCTTGCAGTCATTGTTGGCCTTCTGAGAGAAGCATCCAAGCAGGCAGACATGAACTTGGTGAACCTTAATCTACTGGTGAAAGAGGGTGGCCTCAATGTCACTACCTCCCACAGTCCTGGGGTCCCAAGGAAGTAGGGAAGTGGGGAATGCCTCCTGACTATGGCCCTGGCAGGTGCTCCTTACCAAGCTGTGGACTTGGTCCAGGGCACCACACTAACGTTGCAGGTGTTCAACAGAGCTGTCTTCAGCCCAGAAGTTCCACTACACAGGAGACAACCCTTGTTCATGTTCCGGGCTCAGACCTCCAATCCTGTAACGCTGCCTACTATGATTGGCCTCCTGACAGAGGCAGGTGTACAGCTGCTGTCCTACCAAACCTCGAAGGTATCTGATGGAGAGACCTGGCATGTCATGGGCCTCTTTTCTCTGCTGCACAGCCTGGAAGCATGGAAGCAGCATGTGTCTGAGGCTTTCCAGTTCTGCTTCTGACCTTGGGGCTCAGTGGTCCCAGCACCTCAGCCTCTTCTGAAGAAACCCGCTCACTGTGACCTATAGGGAGAGGAGATCCACATACCTGTGGCATCTGCCTGAACTAATATCTAGTAAAGAGTTTAACTCCAAAAAAATTCTTTTTTACTTATTTACTTCACATCCCACTCACTGCCCCATTTCCGGTCACTGCCTCCCAAGATCCTTCCCTATAAGCCCTCCCCTTCACCTCTGAGAGGGTGGAGGACCCCATGAGTATCCCTCGATGATCCCGGCACTTCAAATCTCTTCTAGGTGAGGCACTTCCTCTCCCACTGAGGCCAAACAAGGCAGCCCAGCTAGAAGAACATAGACCATGTACAGGCAACATATTTTGGGATAGCCTACACTCCAGTTGTTCAGGACCCACATGAAGATCAAGCTGCATATCTGCTACATATGTTCTGGGAGCCCTGGGTCCAGCCCGTATATGTTATTTAGTTGGTGGTTCAGAATCTGAGATCCCCAAGGGTCCAGGTTAGTTGACTCTGTTGGTCTTTCTGTGGAGTCCCTATCCTCTTCAGGGCCTGCAATACAAGAGTCCCAAAGCTCCATCCACTGATTGGCTGTAGGTGTCTATATTTGTCTGATTCAGCTGCTGGGTGGAACCTCTCAGAGGACAACATGCTCCTGACTGCAAGTATAACAGAATATCATTAATGGTGTTATGGATTGGTGCTTGCCCATGGGATAGGTCTCAAGTTGGGCCAGTTATTGGTTGGCTGTTTCAGCAGTCTCTTCTCCATCCCCTGTGCCTACATTACTCGTAGACAGGTAAAGTTTGGGGTTGAGAGTTTTCTAAAACTATACTGGTGTTACTGAGTGGATACAGGAGGTGGTCTCTTCAGGTTCCATATCACCAATTTATTGAGTCACAGCTTAAGTCACCCCCATTGACTCTTGGGTGCCTCTCTTATCCCAGATCTCTGTCTCTTGCTGGAGATACCGCCCCACACTTCCTTACCCCTTTGAGTTAGAGATATCCATTCATTTTCATGTCAACCTAGCCATCTCTCCTGTCCTTCCCCACACTTGATCCTGAGCCCCCAATCCCCTCTCCACTCCTCCCTCCAAGTTCCATCCTTCCATATGCCTCTTATGATTATTTTATTCCCCCTTATGAGTGAGATCCAAGCTTCCTCACTTGGGCCTTCGTTCTTTTTTAGGTTTCTTGGATCTATGGAATGTAGCATGGTATCTGTATTTTATGTCATTTTGGGTCTGGGATATCTCACTCAGGATGATATTCTCAAGTTCCATTCATTTGCCTACAAAATTCATGATTTCTTTGTTTTTAATAGCTGAATAGTATTCCATAGTGTATATGTGCCACGTTTTATTTATTTATTCTTTAGTCGAAGGTTTATATTGACTCTGCATTCCAGAATACAGTCCATCACATCAGAGAGTCATGGAAGCAAGAGCTTTAGGCAGCTAGTAATTTTGCATCTACAATCAGGAAGCCGAGGAAGATGAACATTCCTAACTAGTGTGGGGCTGTAGAAAACACCCTGGGGTGTTTGGCCACGCCCCTAGAACCCAGAGACATAACATGCAGTCCCACCTCCATTTAACCTGCATGCTAGGTCATGTAAGGCATGAGACTAACAGGCCTCTGCCTCAAGATTTACATATTATTGAATTACCTAAAGGCCAGGGTGTAGGTAACTAAGTTTTCATCTCCCTAGCCCTCCAATTTCCCCAGCTCCCCTATGCGGGGCGCCGCCTCGCCGAAAAGGAGAACGCCACGCTTCAGGATTCTTCTGACAGCAGTTTTATTGTTACAGCTCTTTTAGTGTTACAGCTCTCTTAGATGGTAGTGAGGCGAGGGATCCCAAGCCCCAAAAGCTTATGGCTTATATAGAGCTTTAGGAGACGTGCCTTACACTCATTGGCTCTTATGATGTCGCCCAATTAGCATACTGGTTTTCGCGCCTTGTGCAGGCGCACATTCAAGCAAGGCTCGCAAGAAGAACCAGGAAGCAGGAAACTGGCGCCATCTTGCGATGGCGGACGCGGCTCCTAACATCTGCCCCTTTTTTATTAAATTGCTGCAACAATTTTCCAACTGTTATTTCGCCGATCAAGTCCACTGTTCTAGCAGTAAGGCGTTCAAGGCAGTTAAACAGTTGTGAGACCCTCCACACTTATCTCCCGTGCAACGGGAACCCGAGCCCTGGGAAGTGTGGAGGACTACCACTCAGGATTCCTGGTGCAATGGGAACACGAGCCCTCAGGGTATCCCATTGAATGATTGTGTCTCATTGTTTAAGCATATTCAACCAAGCTTGAGGGGATGTTCCCTGCTCTAAGGCAAGCAGTGCTTGAGTGATAAGTACTTTATCTCTACGATGTTGTTTTTTAAATTTGCAGAGCAACCAGAGTGTGATCAGCACTCCCCCAAAGATCATACAGCCAAACATTCCTACCCCCACCCACTCCTTAAAAAAGGAGAAAGTGGACGTGAGCCAGGAAGTGAAGTCTTCAACATCAATCGGGTTTATTCTGGTCCCATTCAAAACAGCAATCGTGAGCAGGAGTTCTTCTTGTAGCTCCTCAGCCTGTTGTGACCAATTTCCTTGTAAAAAATTAGATAATTTAGTACTTTCTGTAAAAGACTCATTGTTATATTTCAAGGGTGTGATACACATGTGTTTAGTATGACTTACACAGCTTACTTGAAGAATATCAGCAATTTCTTCCATTTTGCTTTGTAATAGATCTATTCGCTGATTAGCAAGCAGTATCCCAGAAATCAAATGGCTATTCATTTTATGCTGTTTTACCATAGCATCTGCCGAGGCATTCACTATTTTATTTATTGTTTCTGCTGCTTGAACTTGATTGGCTAGGGCAATACCCGCAGTCACCGCTGCAGCAGCCGACATTGCAACGGCCGTCACAATGGCCGCTGTGATGCCAAAATCTCTCTTTTCTCTAATTAAGGAGATTATTGGAAATTTATCGGGATCGGCATCCACCGGTATAGGGACAAAGGTTGGAACCCGCACCAGCAGTGCTAAAGATGCGGACCCATTCCAGCATTCTGTCAAATGGCAGGTGACATTCGCACAATCTAATATGCTGCTTTTATTTTTAAATTCTGCTAAAAAAGAAGGGAGCTGAAACACAAACTGCTGCCCTTTTGGCTGAATAATTTGCCAACAAGTTATTATATTTAATATCATTCAATATCACTGGTGTAGTATTAGTTCTGGTTGCTGATACATTCCAAATGTCATGTTGTGACTCACCTAGAGTTGCAAAGGCTGATAAACTGGTAGCAGCCCCCGCTAAATTTGTCAACACCCATTGATAAAATGGCCATTTGTTTACCTTCCCTGTTTTATTTCCTGTCATAGCCATCCTTTTTAGAGGTGGCGATAAGGTGAAGCCTCGAGATACTTCTACCTTAGGCATCCTTTTAGATTGGCAGTGCGTAAACACTGGTGGAAATGACTGATCTGGAGGGCACCATGGCCACACTCTGACATTAGTGGCATTATTGGTTTGCCAATATGATCGTTCAAGTATGTTTACCTTACTTTTTAGCAATAATGTAGTGATATTCACAGGGGACTGTTTTTTATTAGATGTATTTCCACTGGCCTCAGATTGTCCTGCCACTATGTTATTGAGTACCTCGAGCAAGACACCAGTGCCTATTTGGGAATCTCCAAGTGGATCAATCCAGTGTCCCAATGTAGCATTGCGAAGTACAATGCATGGGGTCTCTGCCCTGTTTGTTATGGTGAAACACAAGGTATCATTTAATCTAAATTTTGATGCATTATACTTGACAGTCTCTTTGTTTAAAGGTATGGCACATGGTGCCTCCAGCTGACAGCTCGATGATATAAACATTGGCAGTACTTTAGAGTGGGAATGTACTGGGATGGGAACTAGCCATGATCTTACCACAGCCCACAATGGTATACTTATCGCTCTCTCAAGCAGGCAGATCATCAACAGGATCTTTAGCATTTTCTTCAGGGGTTGGTGAGTCCTCTTTCACAGTTCTGGTCAGTCTGCTTGGTATCCAGATTGGATTTTCTTGATCCTGTGGAAAAACACAGATAGCTCCCCTGGATCTCACTAAAACTGGATCCAGGCCCTTCCATTGGTTAGTTAAGATATCTTTCCATTTAACATATTCTTTTTGAGGACTTGGAGCCACATGTCTGTCAGCAGCAGATTGTCCATCAGAATCCAGATTTTAAAAATTTTAGGTAAATAGGGCTAGGGAGATAGATGTCTTAGGTCCCATGTTGGGGCCTATTCCTCCCTTTTGTTTTTGTAAATAAGTTTTCAACGTGCCATTGGCACGTTCCACAATCCCTTGTGCCTAAGGATTATATGGCAAGCCAGTTATATGATGGACACCAAGCCTCAGACAAAACTGTTGAAAAGTTTTAGATGTATAAGCTGGTGCATTATCAGTCTTCAGCTGAAGGGGCTTGCCCCAAGCAGCCCAGGCTTCAAGACAGTGAGTAATAACATGTGACACTTTTTCTCCCGCAAGGGGGGTGGCATGAATGATGCCAGAGCATGTATCCACAGATACATGAATAAATTTTTGTTTTCCAAAGGCATTGCAATGTGTAACATCCATTTGCCAGATATGAAGAGGTTGCAGACCTCTGGGATTGACCCCTATAGATGGAGAGGGTCTGAATTCTGCACAGGAGGTACATTTCAGAACAATATCTCGCGCTTCTGCACGAGTTAAATGAAACTTTAATCTTAGGGTATTAGCTGGTACATGATAGAGTTTATGGAATTCAACTGCGCCTTCTAATGGCGAGTTTACCCAATATAGGTTTTTAGTGGCTTTATCAGCAATAGCATTAGCCTGAGACATAGGCCCAGGAAGCAATGAATGTGCTCTCATGTGTTGAATAAAAAATGGGTGACACCTATTGCGAATATGGTGTTGAATATCTTTAAATATCTCAGCAACCATGCTTTTAGGGTGGATAAAATCAGCCACTTCTAATTGTTTAACAGCTCCTACAACATAATGCGAATCTGAAATTATGTTTATAGGCTCTGAAAATCTTTGCAACACTATCGCTATAATAGCACATTCTACTAATTGGGGAGATGTATAATCAAACTGAATTCGAGTAGGGACATTATTAACCACATAACAACCAATGCCTGTCTTAGAACCATCGGTATAAATATCCAATGCTTGATGAATAGGATGTGTCTTAGTAACTTTGGGAAATATAAATGAGTTAGAAAGAGTAAATTGTAACAAGGGATGTTTAGGATAATGATTATCAATATTTCCAGGGAATGAGCATTTTAAAATTGCCCAAGCATCTTGAGATGCACATAAAACTTGAATTTGATACATAGTATAAGGACATACAATTGTATTAGGATATTGTCCAAAATGCATCACGGACAGTTGAAGTCCCTTTAAAGCCAATTCTGCAACTAAGGTAGGATAATAGCCTAAAGTCTTTCCAGGAGAGCTATGTGGGTGAATCCATAGCAAGGGTCCCTCTTGCCACAGTACTGCAGTTGGTTGTTGAGGAGAGGGAAGAATACATAACTGGAAAGATAATTCGGGGTTAAGTCTATCTAGTTGAGCATGTTGTATGGCCATCTCTATTTTATCCAATACTTTAGACGATTCAGGGGTCAAAGTTCTCGATGAAGTAATGTTTGAATCTCCCTCAAGTATTTTAAATAAGGGTTGAAGTTCAGTTGTAGTTAATTTCAAATAGGGACGAATCCAATTGATATCCCCTAGTAACTTTTGAAAATCATTTAATGTTTTTAATTTATCTCTTCTAATAGTAACCTTCTGTGGTTTAATATACTCAGGAGTAATTATTGCTCCCAAGAAATTTCCTATCTCTCCTTCCTGAACCTTTTCAGGCGCTATAGATAGTCCTTTCTGTTTTAAGGTAGAAACTAACAGAGAACGCTTGGTGTAAAACTTCTTTGTTATTAGTACACAAGAGTATATCATCCATAAAATGACAAATTCTAACCTTAGGAGACTGTTTTCTAACTGGTTCAATAGCAGAAGAGACATACATTTGACACATAGTGGGACTATTGGCCATGCCTTGTGGCAGGACCCTCCATTGATATCGGTGGTCTGGTTCCTCATGATTAATACTTGGGAGAGTGAAAGCAAATCTAATTTTGTCCTTAGGATGTAAAGGTATAGAGAAAAAACAATCTTTAATATCTACTATTATAATCTCCCAATGTCTAGGCAAGGCTGTCAGCAGTGGCAGACCCTTTTGAATTGATCCTAATAATTGCATCTGATTATTAATAGCTCTAAGATCATGTAATAACCTCCATTTACCTGATTTTTTCTTAATCACAAATATAGGCATATTCCATGGTGACTGAGAACTCTCCAGATGTCCTAGTTTTAGTTGCTCTTTAACTAGAGCTTTTGCAGCTGCTAGTTTTTCAGAGGTTAACGGCCATTGAGGAACTCATACAGGTTCCTCTGACAACCAAGGTATAGGCAATGCACCCTCAATGGCCCCTAGGAAAAACCCAGCCCTTTCCTGTCTTGTTTTTCTGTAATAGAAACAGGGCTGGTCCTGCCTTGTAAGGCCTTCCCCAATCCTTTTCCAGGGACACACCCCATTTCTTTCATCATTTTTTGACTCTGTGTAGAATAATCATTAGTGAGCCTAAATTCCAATTGTTTAAGGATATCTCTTCCCCATAAATTAACTGGAAGTGGCAAGACATAAGGAACAACTGTCCCTCGTCTGCCTTCGGAATCTTCCCAGTGCAATACTCTTGCACTAACATCAGGAGCAGACTCATATCCAAGACCTTGTAAGGTTTGTGAAGAGCTATTAACAGGCCAGTTTTTTGGCCACCAATTGGTAGAGATAATGGTAGTATCTGCTCCTGTGTCTAGGAGGCCTGTGAAAAGCCTTCCTTGAATTTTCAACTCTAAGGTGGGGCGTTTATCTAAATCTAATGAAATAAATACATTCTGTCCTCCAGAGGAGCCAAATCCCTTCATGCCCCTAGTTAAACCTTTACTAGAAAAGAATGAATGTAAACTAGGGAGGACTAATAGCTGTGCAATTCTATCACCAGGAGCTATAAAGCTAATCCCCCTTGGTGATGAGCACATGATTTTTATCTGTCCCTCATAATCTTGATCTATGACTCCGGGGTGAACAATTAATCCTCTCAGAGTCGTAGATGATCTTCCTAGCACTAGTCCTACTGTATTCTCAGGTAAGGGTCCTGAAAAATCAGAAGGTATAGGCTGACACCCCATGGTGGGTGTTAGTACTGCTCTGGCGGTAGCACAGAGATCTAGTCCTGCCGAGCCTGACGTGGCTCTCCTGATTGTCTTATCCTTTGATGTTGTTGAGGGTTGTTCTGTAGGTTCTCTATCGCCCCATATAGTTGCGGGCCCTGGAGACGCGGGCCCCGTTGCCCGTTTTTTGGCAGAGGGGAAATTACACGTCCTCTGTCGTCTTTAACTGACCTACACTCATTTGCCCAATGTTTTCCTTTATTACACCTAGGACACATTCCAGGCACCTTTGGACGATTGTTATTAGTAGTGCCAGGTGCTCTACATTGTCTTTGTATGTGTCCCAGTTTTCCACACCTGAAACATTTAACATTAGAGGTCCTCTGAGCCGCTAAAACAGCAGCTGCCAATCCGGCATTAGAGGTCCTCCTATTTCTCTACAAGCCTTCATCCATGCATTTAGTCCTTTTCCTTTCCAAGGTGTAATAGCATTTGTGCACTCTCTAGTACACTGTTCAAAAATTAGTTGTTCTATGAGAGGTATGGCCGTCTCAGGATCTCCAAAAATCCTTCCTGCCGCCTCCATCATCCTAGCCACATAGTCTGAGAATGGCTCAGTGTTCCCTTGGATAATTTTTGTCAAGTTTCCTGAAACCTGTCCTTTGTTAGGTAGGCTTTTCCATGCTTTTACAGCTGCCTTATTAATTTGCTCATATACTTCTACAGGGTAGGCCGTTTGATTGATAGCCCATTGTCCCTGCCCTGTAAGCATGTCAAAGTTCCATTGTGGATGCCCCTGAGCTAAATTTTGTCTTGCCTGTGAAGCACAAAATTCTTGAAAAATAGATTTCCAATCTAGATACTGTCCCATAGTCAGGCAAGCCTTAACAGTATTATACCAGTCATCTGGTGTCATGGCACTGACCACAAGTCTTTCTATTAATGCCTGAGTAAAAGAGGCATTGATTCCATAAGTCTGTACTGATTCGGCTAGCGCTTTTAATTGTTTTAAATCTAGCTGTGAATGTTGCCTGGTTTGGTTAGCATCTTCCCATATGGGAAAGGCTACTCTTATCTTTTTTTCTCTCCTTAGCTGTAATAAGAGAATTGGATGGCAGTCTTTCCTGTCTCTCTTTTGGTTTTTTCTTTTTAACTCTAACTACTTCCTCCAATGGTGGGGCAGATGGGGCATACCCCGGTGCATAAGGTGAATCCAGCCCGTATCTTTCAGACTCATAACGAGCTGCTTCTTTATCTAACTCTGCCTGTTCCTCAAGATCTAACACACTATCAGAGGATGAGGTGTCGGTATCCTCTGTATCTTCTTCGTCCCCCGAGGACATCTCCTCAGAGGCGGAGTCATTAATTCTTAAATTCTGAAACTCAGTTAACACTGGGTACAACTTTTTCTTAGGCCCTTTCTGTTCCACTTTTGTAGCTACTTCTTTTTTAATTTCTTCTTTTTTCTTCGTTCTACTCTTAGCGCTCTTTTCCTTTTCTGCTTCTGATAGGCTATCCTGGTGTTCTGCCAAAGCTTTTTGTCCCTCTCTTACCTTATCTTGGCATTTTGCATCCTCTATACAGGCTCTAACCATTTTGTACAGCGGCCATGTGCCTGGTCTTAACTTTCCCTTCTCCTTTTCATTAATCAAGTCTCCGCCGAGCTTGCCCCAGGAGCCTTTTGACAAGGACCCCGTGGATACAAACCAGGGAGCTACTCTATCCACATCTCGCAGAAAATTACACAACACTTTCTCGGGAACCTTTAAACCACGCTCACTCAACAACTCCTGCATTGCTGAGAGAAGCGGCTTCATTTGGCGGTTACCCATACTGCTAGAGGGAACGAACTTGCACAGTTATCTACCTGTGACTTACAGCTCCTGAATACACGGAGGGCAAGTACACTCCTTCCCTTGTGTATGGCAGTTAAGACAGAAGCAGAGCACAAGAACTACCATGGCCCAAACGGGGATAGCAATAGCAAAATAGACAGGATCCACCATACCTTGCAGAAAAGCATCTAGACTTCTCGCGCGGCCAGTTCTGAATCCTCTGTTGAGCCAACAGGGTCCCTCGAAACTGGATAAAACACCGAGACGTTCGGCTTCGTCTCCCGGGTTTCCATCACCAGTTGCGGGGCGCCGCCTCGCCGAAAAGGAGAACGCCACGCTTCAGGATTCTTCTGACAGCAGTTTTATTGTTACAGCTCTTTTAGTGTTACAGCTCTCTTAGATGGTAGTGTTACAGCTCTCTTAGATGGTAGTGAGGCGAGGGACCCCAAGCCCCAAAAGCTTATGGCTTATATAGAGCTTTAGGAGACGTGCCTTACACTCATTGGCTCTTATGATGTCGCCAAATTAGCATACTGGTTTTCGCGCCTTGTGCAGGCGCACATTCAAGCAAGGCTCGCAAGAAGAACCAGGAAGCAGGAAACCGGCGCCGTCTTGCGATGGCGGACGTGGCTCCTAACACCCCTATATAATGGGGCCCCTCCTGGCATTTTGTGGGAGAGCACTTCATTTCAGATACAACTATTATGGCCAATAAAACTTCCATGTCTTCAATTCCACGTGTCTCCTGGAACTTTGGACTCTCTTTTGTAAGTGGGAAACTCGCCAGTGGGAAAGCCCCTCCCTGTGCTCCCTGCTGCAACCGTCCTCAGGGCACTCTCCCCTGCAGCAGTAGTCCATGCACTGCCTTTGCAGGCTGCCTCTGTCCCTGTTCCGGGAACTCAACCGCATCTGCCGGCCATGCTAGGTCCCTGCGCCCCTGCTCTCGGGACCCTGTCGTCACCACCTTGACCCTGCGTCCTGAGCCCTGCAGCACTGGCGAGATTGAACCATCAGCTGGGAGTGCCGCTGAGTCCTGCGGACCGCTAACTCTGCACCAGGGACAGCCACGACCTCAGCGTGTGCGAGCGCGACCTGCCCTGTGAGCTGCACAAGTTTTAAACCACAAACTAGCTTCCTTTCCCTTTTTAATTCAGTGCAGGAACCCAGGCCATAAAATGTGTCTCCCATATTTAGGATGAGTTTGCCTACTTCAGTTAAGCCAACACACACACACACACACACACACACACACACACACACAAATCCCTGAAAGAAACACCCAGAGGCTAACCTAATCTAGATAATCCCTCAAAGACATGTCCATAGGTTCCTTTTCTTCAGGATCATAGGTCCTTTTGACAATCCATATAAAACATCACATCATCCAAATTAAAACTGACAAAGGAACATCAGAGCTAGACTAAACCATATATAGGATGGACTTAACAGATCCCTACAGTAATTGTTATTAATAAATGTGGAATACATATTCCTCTTGGCATCCCATGGAATCTCCTCTAAAATATACGATATTTAATTTTACAAATCTTAACTTGGTCCCCAGTTGGTCACTGTTTGGGGGAGTTTTAGGAGGTATGGCCTTGCTAAAGGAAATATGCCATTAGGAATACATTTATAAGACTCATAGCATGTCAAGTTTACTCTCTCAGCTTCCTGCTTGTCGTTTGACATGTGAATTTAGAGCACCATGCATGCTGATTGCTGCATTAGGCACTTTCTTATCATGATGAACTCTTTTCCCTCTAGAATTACAAGCCAAATACATCTGTTCTTTTAACAGTTGCCTTGGTAATAATGGTCTATCACAGCAATGATATAGTAATTATTATACACCCCTTTATGTTTCGTTGTGATACGTATTCTATTATGCTTTATTTTCCCCTGAAGATTTCTTTTGTCCTCTTATGCTTCATTTTCTAGTTTAATTAACTACTCCCACCCAACAACACACATGTATACAAATCTATAAAAGTCAAATCTCAAATCCACATTGGAGAGAAAACTTATGTTAATTCTCTTTCCAAATATGTGTTATTTTGCCTAAAATAACAATCTCTCCTTCCATCCTTTTTCCTCCAAATGGCAAAATCTTTGAACTATCTTTTCAATTGACTAAAATCCAATCATTCATATATATATATATATATATATATATATATATATATGTATCTATTCAGCTCATAATGAAGGGAAATGCTTCCATTTTTTAACTACTGTGATTATTGTAGCAATAAACATGCATTGCCAGTATGTCAGTAGTAGGAGTTGGGGTCTTTTGAGTATTTGTCGAGGAGTGGGAGAGCTAGGCCACATAATAAGTCTATTTTTTGAAAATCTATGTACTGATTTACACAGTACATCACTGGTTTACATCCCACCAGGGATACAAACAGGAAAGAAAGAAGTAGAATTATCCCTATTTGCAGAAAATGCAATCCTGTGCTTAAAGGTCTTCGCCAAGAAACTCATACATAAACACTTTCAGCAAAGTGACATGATACAAAAAGAGCATTTAAATTCAGCAGCCTTTCTCTATACCAACAATGAACTTGCTGAGAGAGAAATAAAGGAAATGAAAATGAACACCTAATAACATATTTAAAAACTAATAGGAGCTGGGAGATATTTGAGTGGATAAAGCACTTGCCACACAAATATGAGGACAAGAGTTCAGATCTCCATTACTCAATGGTGAGTGAGTGTGGATGCTCGACTATACTCTGGAGAGCTGGAGATCAGGATTCCCAGGGACAAGCTGATTCACTAGACAAGTCAAACCTTGCTTCAGTAAATAGATTGTAGAGTACTCAAAGACACCCAGCATTAACATGTGATAGCTATATACACATGCACATGCATACATATATACTTAAACATATGTGTACCTGCATATATGAAAACACACATGCTATTAACACACACACAAAATAAATCAATAAATACATATTATAAAAGTGCTATAATGAAACGTATTTCATTGTATTCTTATTAAAACGTAACTAATTTCTTAATTATTTTATTTATTTACATCCTAAATGTTGCTTCCTCTCCTGGTGTTCCCTCACAGAAGTCTTTACCCCATCCCTCCTCTGCTTCATCTTTGATAGGGTCCTCCTCTACCCCCAGGCATCCCCCTTCCCTGTGGCATGAAGTCTCTACAGGATTAGGTGTATCCTTTCCCACTGAGAACAGACAAGGCAGTTCTCTGCTACATATGTGCCAGGTGCCTCAGACCAGCCTGTGTATGGGCTTTGGTTGGTGGCTTAGTCTCTGGGAGCTCCCAGGGGTCTAGGTTAGTTAATGTTGTTGGTCTTCCTATGGGGTTGCCATCCTCTTCAGACCTCAGTCCAATGGTTGGCTGTGAATATAGGCATCTGGTTCGGTCAGCTGCTGTTAGAGCCTCTCAGAGGACAGCCATGCTAGGCTCCCATCTGCAAACACAACATAGCATCAGTAATAGTGTCAGGGGT
Organism: Grammomys surdaster; assembly: GCF_004785775.1. NCBI lineage: Eukaryota > Metazoa > Chordata > Mammalia > Rodentia > Muridae > Grammomys > Grammomys surdaster. The sequence continues at coordinate 1,180,889 of NW_021604667.1, read as the reverse complement.
TGGTGCCCGCCCATGGGATGGATCTCAAGTTGGGCTGGTCACTTGTCAGCCATTCCTTCAGTCTCGTCTGCATTTTTCCCTGCATTTATTTTAGATAGAAACAATTCTAGTTCAAAATTTTTGAAGGTGAGTTGGTGTCCACATCCCTCCACTGGGAGCCCTAGCTAACTACCAGAGGTGGTCTCTTCAGGTTATACGATGTTGGTCATTTCAACTATGGCCAACCCCATTGAATCCTGTCACTTTAATTTTTTTCAAAATCTATTTTTAATGATAATCCTTAAATGCTTTAACCTCTGTTCTAGCTCACCACTCACCAGAAGTAGAGATAAAGAAAGTATATCGGAGTAGTGGACCTGCTTAGAAATGGCTCTTTGGAACAATTCCCATGTGTGTTGTCTAGAAATTGGTAATTTAGTTCATAGGTCAGTAGAGGCAGCTCCATCTACTTATAAACATTTCATGGCTCTATCAGCAGTCCAATTTGATAGTGTTGGGACAGCAGCAACTGTGCCCCAACCTAGCCTGGACAGCCAGGCCTGAGTGGAATCAGCAGGAGTCAGTAGGTAGGACCAGTAGGACTGTCAGGAGAAGTTCTCAGCTGTGTTTTCTCAGTGAAGCAAAGATAGTGAAGAGGCGAGACCAACAAACATTGCACAGCTAGCTCTATAAGCAAGCCTAGCTCAGCCCTTTTCTCTGTCCATTGAGTCTTTTTATACCCCTCCTAATATTACCTGTCCCCCATGGGTCTTGTCTCAGTATGTGAGTCTGTCTCAGCTGACATCACTCTGCCAATCATCCCAAGTCCACAGAAGTAGCAAGAAATTGCAGCACACCACCAGAAGTTTTTTGGTGTGTTTCTTTCTGTGGAGTCCCTACAAAAGGAGTTAAACCAAGCAATGTAATTTGGATATATGTGTGTCATTAGTGAAGAATCTTTTACCACATGTCTTTTTATGTGCTTGTTTTAGTAGAACATTTTCTTAACTGTATGTGCTTCAGTGAACCATTTTATCATGAGCCTGTCTTAGCCTTTCTCTTGTTTCTGCTTCATTGAAACATTCCTTCACATGGCCAGCAAAACACCATCCAACACAACTGAGTTTCCAAAGAACCCTTAAGTTTCCACTTCAGAGTCCTGAGAGCCTCTAACATGCCAGGTCTCAGGGACTTTCTAGAGGTTCCCCCATCCCACACTCCTGGCAGCTGCATATTTCCATTCATACTCCTGGCACTCTGGCCTTTCCTCCTGTTGCCCTCTATATCTGATCCTGCCTCCCTATCCCCTCCCCTTCCCCTCTCCAACCCAGGTTCCTCTCTCTCCCTGTCTCCTGTGATTATTTTGGGCCCCCTTCTAGGTGGGATTGAAGCATCTTGACTCGGGCCATCCTGGTTGTTAAACTTCTTAAGGTCTGTGGGTTACACTGGGATTACAAGTGTGTGTGTGTGTGTGTGTGTGTGTGTGTGTGTGTGTAATCTTTGAAGTAACACAAACCACTAGGGGAAAATCCTGAATATTTTTAGCATATTAGGATGAGCTTCAGCCTCAAATCCATTTCATTATGGGTAGGAGTAAAGACAAATGGGAAAGAAGGAAAGAAAAGCATTTCTGTGCTATGACTCTGGTGTCTATGGAAAGCTCCATTAGCACCAAGCTAAGCTAAGATGCATTGCCATGTGTCATCTCATGCAAGTATAGCAACAGCCCCATGTAGTTGAGAATGCTACAACTCATATTTTAGCATTGGGAAAACCAAAGAACAGAGTTTAGGCAGCTTACTCAAGTGATCAGTGGAATTGGTAGAGCAAGTGGAGTTCTATGATGCCCCGTCGCACTGTTCTGTGGTCTGTCTGCCTCAATTACATCTAAGTAGGAATGGTATCTATTAGGAAATACTACTCCCCCAAGTAGGTTACCAAACAATTGACCTCTAATTCATCCAAAGGAGATTTGACCATATTGGAATATCCCTAGACGATGGGCAAGGCTCATCTTGAGGAGAAAGACTCACCTGCTAAGTTTGGACCAATAGGCTGCCATGTAATATGACAGCCACCAGGCTGGGACTGATACTGTTCTTTGAGAGTTGATAGAGGCTGACAGCCAACAGGCAGCAAATGGGACCAGTTTCTACAACTAACCACAAAGAACTGGATTATGACAACCTGAACTAGCTCAGAAAATGTGTCTGAGCCTCCAGATGAGGACCCAGTGCTGCCAAGCCCTGTGGACTCAGAAAAGCACCTCCCACTGAGCCCTGCCCATGGTACTGCCCCCAGAGAAACAGAAAGTAGTATATGTGCATTGTTTTAAGCTTCTAGGTTTGTGATAATGTGCCATGCAGTAATAGAAAAGTAATATGTTAGGGATTCTAAGCCAGGGTTGCTTAACCATGGAGTTGCACTCTTAACCACTACAAGAATTTTTGTAGCACTTTTACAAATTCCTAAACATTTCAAAGCTTCAAAACCAGTAGAGAAGATGTGTAAAACTCAATGATAGAACATTTCCCTAGCATCTGTGAGGCCCTGGGTTCTATCTCTAGCTGCTGGGGCAGGGGAATACAGGTAGAAATACAGAGAGAAGGAATGAGAAAAATCCACAAATCTATGGAACACTAATGTTTATCATATTTTCCTTTTCTGAAGATGTTTTCCAAGTTCAAGAATTTGGAGGCCCATATCCTGGCACACAAGTACACTTGCTGCTGCTGTCTTTGAGATCTCTTGAGAGAATACACATTCAGTAGAAAGGTGTCCAGATATAATGTGAGACAGGTATGTCATGAAATCTGAGCAAGCCAGAAAATATAAATTTATATTTACCAAAAACACCTTATTAGAGCGGACTTGGCTTTTGCTAGAGCTCCAGGTTATGCTACTGGCAAATACTTTCCTTCTGACTATTGCATGAGCTACAAAATCTGTCTGTTGCTTGAAACCAGATGACAACACAGTACTTCTTTTCACAGGGCTCAACTAAAAACTGACTGACTGTGAGAAGCCTGTGGATTCCCTACAGGAGTTAGGTATGGTAAAGGTAGAATTTCAAAACCCTAACACTGTGATGGCTTGGAGCGGATACCTGCTGCCGCCGCCAGGCTCCTCCTCCTGCTCGGGTGGTCCTGCCTGCCGCTCCCCCAGACATCTCTGTCCACTCTTGTTGTGTTCTTGTTCGAGCCCTCTGCCGCAGCCCTGTAACCAGTGCGCGGACGGTGTTCGACATCTGGCGCCTAACGTGGCGCGAACTCCAAGAATGAAAAAATCACTTCCAATGGGACAACGTCTGGATTCCTGTTTTCCCAGCACACGCCCTGCATACGCTCTCTCGCTTCTATTTTACTGCACATCACAGACCCTGGAAATAGAAGCCGAATCGACATGCTGGCCTATTCAAACACACAACCAAGCATCTCCATGATCTCTGTCCTGCTGCGCTCTCCCTCTGTGGCGTTTAGAGCCCAGAGCAGAGATATGGGAGTCCTTACACAAATACCTGCTGAGATCTGACTAGTTCATTCCTGCCCAACACCAAGCTTTCTGCGCCCGCTTCTACAACAATCTCCGCCCCCTGAGACATCTGCTCCAAGACAACTCCAGGCCCGCGTGCTTTCAAGGCTCATGGGCCACCATCTCACCCTTGGCTAGTGGTGGACAGTACACAAAGCCAGCTCAGAAGCTCTCCCCGCTGGTGCCTAGGAAAACTGTGAGTTACATCTCTGTCCATCCATCTCCATACCCACTCTCTCTCCTTCTCGCTTCTCTCTAATTATTAACTACAATCTAACTTCTGCCTAATACAAAAAACTAAGTTCTTCTCTCTCCATGTGTTCCCCACAAAATGGCGGAGACTCCATAATCGCCATTCTTTACCCCTTCCCCCAAAAAATCTCCCACGCTCTGCCTGCCAAGAGGTTTGCCCCTCCCCCAGGGGTTATCTTTTTGCAGTCTGCCTGCTAGCCTATTATAAACTTCCCCCACTCCTCCGCCATTTGCAACTGGCTGGCTACAGCCCAGCTGACTCACCTGTAGCAAGAGGGCTGGCTCCCTACTTGCTCCCTTCCCCACTTCACCTTCTAGGTCATTTGCAGCCAGCTATAGCCCAACTGGCTTGCCTGATAGCAGAGGGTCTGAGACTCAATCTGCACCCTTCTGCCTCTGTTTACCTTATGGTTTCTTTCTCACAACTAAAATCTCCAAGATGAGCCTAGAAAAACTGCCGCCATGGCTCAGTCTCACACAGCCTTTTACTCCTTCTGACTCTGTTATCAAACTTCTATCTTTCCCACTTTAAACTTTTCTTCAAAGTTATCCTTTCTTTTCTCTAAGAAAAACAAAGAGAAGAATGCCCTGGCTTCTAACAGGCCCCCTCCCCCACTGATTTTAAACCCTTCGCTAATAATTTTCTCCCAAACAGGGTTACCTACAACAACAATGTTCGTGCTTTTCAACCCAAAATTTTTCACTTTTTGTTTAAATATTTTCTTTTCTCTATAATACTCGTGATATATGTCCAACACTTTCTTCGACTCTTTAAAATTTTTTTTCTTCTTCAAGGTTTGAAAGTCATATAAATTTACTTCCACAGGTTAAATCAACATGCTGACCAACACCTTTCAGCTTTTAATTAACAACTAATTTTCCTTCACAGACAAACTGTGGATGTCTACCCCAGATGTTATTAACACAATGTTTTCTCCTTCAGCCATCCAATTTACTCAAAGACCTTTGGCTTTCCAAGAGTGATTCAATGCTCACCTTTCAGACATCTCCCAGCTGGAGATGCTGCTATCCACAGATCCAACAGAGACAAGCTGCCTACATCTCGTCAGACCACAGACTCCAGAGATGAGCTGATGCTGAGACAGCACCATCTCCTGAAACCTGACAAGCTGCCTTCTTCCAGTCATCTCGTCTGAATGAAGACCCAGAGATACTGGATACCAACTACAGATGAACTCTTGCCAAAGTCACATAGCTGAAGTGACATGTTAGTGAAGAAATCATAATGTCTATTTAGATTAATCAGATGTCATTACTCTCAAATTGTACAATATGTATTTAACTGATTCAATGACTCCTTGTTTTCCCAACCCCAACCCTCAATTCCCATTACCCTTGGTTTGGTTATGCTATACCCCTGACCTGTGTTGTGTTTTCTTTTGATTTCCTCATCCAAAAATTTCATCACAGGTGACAGCTCTCCTAAGAGAGGGAACTGTGGGGCAGTGAGCTGTAGAGGCCAGAGAGCCTGGTAGTAAGGCCCTAGAAGCCCCGCCCCTAGTCTCTGAGACTAGCCTCTGATGCGGTAAGCACTTTGGACCTTCCCAAGCCATCTGACTCTCAGCTTCAAGACCTCAACAATCCCTCCCACAGAGAGACTCACATGAGAGTCACTTGTCACATGACTCCACCTTCAGAGATGCCCCCCTTTTTTATGAAAGAATAAAGGGTGGGATGAGGGACTGTAATTTGGCCATGCCCCCAGAGCCCAGAGAGAGGGCAGGGAGAACAAGTCTCTGCCTCAAGATTTCTCTGGCCCCGCCCTTCTCCTCCGTTTCCAATATATAAGCAAACACCTTCCGACATGTTTCGGGAAAGCTCTACACCACCACCTAAACCAGCCGTCTGTTAATAAATCAACTCATCTTAAATCTTCACATGTCTCGTGAAATCCTGGACTCATTGCGTAAGCCAAAACCCACGCGGTGGGGCAGGAGTGGGAGAGAGCTGGTGAGCCACCTGCTTTTGTTCGAGCCCCAGCGTCTTGTCTGGCGTGCAGCGTCCAGGCATCTCAGCTCTCGGGACTCTGAAGCCGTTTGTACCAGAGAGTGCCGCTGCCGGCGAGGGCGAGGTCGTGGCTCCAGAGACTGCCCTGACAACTGCACTCGGGCACATAGGCGCTGGCCCACACCCGCACCCGGGCTGCCCCCATGCGACCCGGGCGTGAGATCTGCCCAACAGTAAAGGTAGAATTGCAAAACCCTAACACTGTGATGGCTTCCTGGAGTGCCTCCATCTGCAAGTCAGACGTCCCTTTCCTCCTTCACACCAAACTACACACAGAGGCAACTCAGATAAGAACAATGTGGAGTATTTGCAAAAGATGACCTCATTCAGAATATTATTACTACTGCTCCAGTTGTATAAATAAAGAAACAGAGATGCTAAAGTTAACTTTCTCATATTCTATAGATAGAAAGTAGTTTTCCAAGCCAGACTCCAGACAAACCATTCTCAGTCACTTCTGGATTACACATTCTGCTCCTACTCTGCCACTGAAGTATTCTGCCATCCTTCACAGCACCTAGCAAGAAGCCTTCCCACAGGAATTCACACTGATAAAGAACAAGGCCAGAGCCTAAGGTGTTGGGAGCCAACTCCTAGCAGAAAGAGGCTATCATCTTTGCAGCCATCTCGAGCCAGATACCCTGACAAGAGACTTGTTTTCAACAACCCACAACAGCTGAGCACACTCTGATAAACATCTTGTTTTTCTCACATATCTTGCTTTTCTGTTTAGCGCCCCCAGCTGCAAGGTGCACGTGGTATCCATGCTGCAAGGCACGTGGCATAGTGCCTTCAGCTGTGTTCTCCTGCTTGTCCATGGCAGCAAGGCACGTGGAAAAATATATAAATACCCAGGGATTCCATTCAATAAAGGGAGACTTGATCAGACCCTCTGCCTTGTCACCATTCTTCACATCTCTTGTACCTTCATCCCCACCCTCTCTCTTGCTAGACCCTCACCCGTGGACTGGAGCAACAGCTCCAGCCAGGACACTAAGTGAGTAGGGATCACTCAAGATCATTCATCATTATGAACACATCGGAACTCTTGAAGAGTAGAGAAGGCAACATGGGATAAAGGGGACCTATTTTTGTGCTTGTCATTCTAAAAGTACATGAATAGGATCTTATCACTGAGAACCCCAAACAAATGTTAACTAACCACAAATGAGAAGGACTGACTAACTCTGGCTCTAAGATCATTTAAAAGAAAGAAAACTAACCCAGTTTCCAGAGTTGATTTCTTCCTTTTGGAAAAGTTTCTGCTGCACATCTGGAAATGATTTTCTAACACACTAATTCCAATGAGTCATCTACAATATTAAGCAACGATTCCATAGGGTGAACCCTTATCATATTTTTCCATTAAGTGTCATTCAGTGAGGTCAAGGAAAGACAATCTGACCAAGTCTTAGAGAAGCTTACTTTCCACAGTCCTATCCTCAGCTGTCAAGAACATGTGTTTAAGAGATACATAAATGCAATCTTTCTTCAAGCACTAATGCAAGACACACTAATACTCTTACTTCCTTTTCACTGGACATATACAAAAGTTGGATCAAAAGACTACTTGAGAGAAAAACAACCATGAGCAAAGCTAGCAGAGTATCACTATGGGAAAATGGAAAGACAGGACACTCCAAAATGCATGAGGTCCAGGAAAGGTTGAACTTCCTAAACAAAAGAAGAAAGCAGGCCACAGTATATAGTCTCACTGGTGCTCAAACCCATGAGGCTGCCAGGAAGAATTCCTCAAATATCAATAAATCCTTTTCTTAGTGTCTACTGATTCTTGGATTTCTTTCAGGTTTCAATGAAGGAATAAATCACATTCTCATGCTCACAGAACTGGCAGGCAGCTTAGAGCCAGGTATGGTGGTACATAACTTATAATCTCACCACTTGGGAGGTTGAAGGCAGGAGGATACGGAGTTCAATGTCAACCTGGTAGAGAGGGGAGGTGAGAGGGAGCTTAGAAGAGTGGAGGGAGGAGAAACTGTAGCAGGGATACATTGAATGAAAAAAGAACCTATTTTCAATGAAAGAAATAAAAGAACCTGTCTCAAAAGACAAAGGAGGAGGGGCTGCATTACTTAATTCTCATAAAGAAATGGCAATGACAATTGATTATACTTCCTTAACAGCAAATCTCATTTTAGTAGACCCTAGAAACACAGCTTCCCTAAAGCAGCATAATCCCTAACTACACTCTAAACATTTGTCCTTATACCAACAGATAAGTGTAGTCCTCACTCTTCATCAAGGAACCATTGTGTTACAACAGGCAGAAATAACTACAAAACCTACAGCCAATCAAAATGCAGAATTGTGCAGTATTGTACAACTGATAGCACCCACAAAACAATCCCTACACCTAAAGCTCAAGGGACATTTTGGGAGAGGGTTTGGAAAAAGTGTAAGAGCTGAAGGACTGGGGAGTTTGCTGTAAGATCACGACACCTAAGAATGTCAGAAGCTACACCCATAGAGTTTCAGCAACATGACTACCTAAACATCAGCTGAACAAGTGCTACAACAATAGACATGCTAAAATGGACAGAGAAATGCCAACAAGGCGTCAACCCTACACAAAGAACCACAGACAACTAACGAATTCTGAGAGTGGGAGCAAGAGCCTTCTCCAGGGAAGAACATGTCAATCAGTTACTTAATAACAATAAAATCAATATCATACATAGCTGTGTGTCTGTGTATACACATACATATATGAAAAAAGAGGTCATGGATGTGAAAGAGAGGAAGGAGCATTATGGGAGGGTTTAGAGGGTAGAGAAGGAATGAGATAATGGTGTGACTATATCACAATCTTTGGTGGGATACAATGAAAGCAGTGCTAAGGTGAAAACTTGTGGCTCTGAGTGCCTACAAAAAGAAACTGGAGAGAGCATACACTAGCAGCTTGACAGCACATCTGAAAGCTCTAGAACAAAAAGAACCAAATGCAGGCAAGATGAGTTGATATCAGGAAACCCTGGTCACAAGCTGTAACTCCAAGAAGAGATTTCTCTGTTAATAGATTTTTTTCAGCATTGCCAAGAATGGGGAGGCAGGAAGAAGCCACTGCACCTGTGTTGCACAAAAGTTATAATGTCTGTAATAATCCAAGCATCCAGTAAGCTGAAGCAGGAGGGCTACCACCAAGTACAAGGCCAGAGTTCCAGGCCAGCCTGGGCTACAGACTGAGACCCTGTCTTAAAACTGATCTTTTTAAAGCCTAAATCCCCCGAAAGAATGTTAAATTCACTGTTGCAGGAGGCAGGTCAAATGCTGGTCAAATCCCAGCAGAGGTTGCCTGTGCCCCATTTATTCTCTTGATATCATCTGTCCATCTTCCCTCTCTCTTCACATGCTGTGGTAGATGGCCAGCCACTCCTTCTCAGGGAAGGTTTTCTTTCTTTATGATTTTAGAAAAGCCATCCTTGTGCTAGACTGTCTGGATCACTTGCTAATAACCACTGAAGATGACAGCCTGGTATAAATGCCTTGCGCACAGCTTGTGGTCCTCTCTTAAATGGCCCTGATGACAAGTGAGGTTCTGATCTGACCTCAACAGGTTCTGGCTCCAAATTCCAAGCGAAATATACAATAAGCTAAATCCATTAAAACAACATTAAAGGTCTGGAATTAGCTTCATCAAGCAACAGGATTAAACTTCAACCGTCCAGTCACAAGAAAGACATTTTTTAAAAGTCACTTGACTCTGCACAGTTGCAGCTATTAGAAATTCAATTTTTATCTCAAAGGTACATATTTTACCATTACTCCTCTTCCAAAACTCCCACTAATGTCAACTTTCCCCACTGTTAGGATCAGGCCCCTTGCCTCGCTTTAATGTTGGTTTTATTGCCAATTCTACAAGATAAACATAAAAGTTACAAGGAAAAGCTGCAAGGTTCCCTTCCCAAGATAAGTTGTGCTAGCAAAAAGCCCTCTCTTAAATTTAAACACAGCAAATAACACAATATAGGAGTGGAAAGAGACAAAAGCCAGCAAATCTCCTGCAAAACAAAGTAACAAAAAGCACGCTAATGAATCAGTCCCGCTGCTCATTTATTATTTAAGGTTTGGTCCCTAGTCCAACATATTGGCAATGGGGGTCTTTAAAAGAGAAGGAACAAGTGCCTCTTATCATTCAAGGCTTCCCTCCAGATTTAGACATCTTAAACAGGGCTGATGAGGGTGCGCTGGTGTTAGGGGGTGGGGTAGTTTCCCTCGGGGGAGGGGTGTCAGAATGTTCTCCAATCCCCATCTCCTAGCTCTCTGCTGTAGGTGTCTGGTTCTAGGGTCTTCATCCTTCGACAGCAACATCCAGCCTTTCCCCCATCCTCTTGCCTCCAGGAGATTGCAAGTGTTAAAGCCATCCTCTGCCAGAGGCAACAGATTCAAAATCCACTCAGGGCGCCAACCTGGTTGTTTCCAATCCTCTTGCTCTGCCTTAGTTGGCAGTACCCCTCAACACCCATCACCACTCTTCCTCTCCCCAGGAGTAGAAGGAAGTCTCTATGCTTTCTCTGTCCACACAGCCTGCCAGAGCTTTGGTGCCCTATGTCATGCGCGTGTGCGCGCGTGCGCACGTGGGTGTACTCAATATGTATCCGCACCCCAGTATGTCTGTGTAAGAATCTTATAGAATCCTTCGGCCTAGGCTGCCCCAGGTGCCCTCCTAAAGGGATTTGGATCCCCTCGTGTCCTAATCTCCACCTCTTTGTGCGGGGGTCTAGGGGAGCGGGAGGTGCGATCTGAAGCTTTCAGCTACCCCAGCTTGGTTGGGGACTCATGCTCCATCTGCAGTTCTGTGAAATCCGCTTTGCCCTTCAGCTTCCAGCCCACTACACGCTGGTGGAGCAGCCAGAGTGCTGTCCTGTGTCGCCTGAGACTCCCACCCCCGGGCAGCAGGTCCCCAGAGCAAAAAATTAACTAGAACAGAGGAGAAAGAGAGTTCCTAGTGCACCTACCGCCATTCTCCCCGGGGTCCCCAGCCAGCACAGGAAGCCACCGAGCAGCTCCAGGTGTGAGCAAATGCTTCCCTCCCTTCCCCCCTCCCCAGACTCCCAGCCACTAGACCACTCACCAGCACCACAGAGTCCCCCGAGGCCTCCGACATGCTCTGGCAGAGCTTGGCTGCCATGCTGGGCTTGTACAACCGCTTGGTGAATTTACTAACTTCTACTAGCTATGGCAGTGGTGGCAGGCAGGTCTTAGTGGGCCATGCTCAGTGCCCTGGGCCAGGTGGCCACTGCTGCTGCCTGTGTTTTCACTTCGACCTGACAGCCACATCTCAGCTCCCTGCCTGGCACCCAACTCCTGGGGCTCTTCTTCCTGAGCACTGCTGCTCCATCTTTCCCTCCTTGTATCCTGCCTGGCAGTGACTGTTCACTCTCCTCAAGGACCAAGACCTGAGTGGCCAACAGCCTAAGAAGGAGGGTGTGTCAAGTAACATATAAAGACAGAACTATCAGAATTACACCAGACTTCTCAACAGAAACTCTTTAAGAGCCAGATGATCTTGGGCAGTTATCATACAAACACTAAGAGAACACAAATGTCAGCCCATGCTACTATACCCAGCAGAACTCTCAATTGCAATAGATAAAGAAACCAAGATATTCTGTGAAAAATTTAAACACTATCTTTCGACAAATCAAGCCCTATAGAGGATAATAGAAGGAAAACTCCAACACAAGGAGGAAAACTACACCTAAGAAAAAGCAAATTAATTTCTCACAAACCCAAAAGAAGAGAACCACACAAACATAATTCCACCTCTAACAACAAAAATTAGAGGAAGCAACAATCACTGGACTTTAATATTTCTCAACATTGATGGACTCAATTCACCAATAAAAAGACATAGGCCAAGAGACTGGATACATAAACAGGACTCAGCATTGTGTTGCATACAGGAAATGCACCTCAGTGACAAAGACAGACACTACCTCAGAGTAAAAGGCTGGAAAGCAATTTTCTAAGCAAATGGTCCCAAGAAACAGCTGAAGTAGCCATTCTAATATCCATTAAAATAGTTTTACAACCAAAAGTTGTCAAAAAAAAAGATCTCAAAGGATGCTTCATATTCATTAAAGAAAAAAAATCCTCTAAGATAAACTCTCAATTTTGAATATCTATGCCCCATATGCAAGGGCACCTGCATTCATACAAGAAACTTTACTAAAGCTCAAAGCACACATTGAACTTCACACAATAATAGTAGGAGACTTTAACACTCCACTCTCACCAATAGCCAGATTATGGAAATAGAAACTAGACAGAGACACAGTGAAACTAACAGAAGTTATGAACCAAATGGATTTAACATATCCATAGAACATTTCATCTTAAAACAAAAGACTATACATTCTTCTCAGGACCTCATGGTACCTTCTCCAAAATTGACCATGTAGTCAGTCACAAAACAAGTGTCAACATAAACAAGAAAATTAAAATAATCCCATACATCCTATTGGACCACCATGGACTAAGGCTGGTCTTCAATAGCAACAGAAACAACAGAAAGAACACATAGACATAGAAGCTGAACAACACTCTACTCGATGATAACTTGGTCAGGGAAGAAATAAAGACTTTTAAGAATTTAATGAAAATAGAGGCACATTGTACCAAAACTCATGGGATACAATTAAAGCAGTGCTAAGAGGAGAAATTACAGCTCTGAGTGCCTACAAAAAGAAACTGGAGAGAGCATACACTAGCAGCTTGACTGCACATCTGAAAGCTCTAGAACCAAAAGAAGCAAATAGAGACAAGATGAGTTGATATCAGGAAATAATCAAACTCAGGGCTAAAATCAACCAAGTAGGAACAAAAAGAACTATAGAAAGAATCAACAAAACCAGGAGCTGGTTCTTTGAGAAAATCAATAAGATAGATAAACCCTTAGCCAGACTAACCAGGGGGTACATAAACAGTATCCAAACTAACAAAATCAGAACTGAAAAGGGAGACATAACAACAGAAACTGAGGAAATTAAAAAAATTATCAGATCCTACTACAAAAGCCTATACTCACCAAAATTGGAAAATCTGGAGGAAATGGACAATTTTCTAGACTGATACCATGTACCAAAGTTAAATCAGGAGCAGATAAATCATCTAAATAGTCGCATAACCCCTAAAGAGCAGCAACCATTAAAAGTCTCCCCACAAAAAAATAAAAAAAAATAAATAAATAAATAAAAGCCCAGGACTAGATGGTTTTAGTGCAGAATTCTATTAGACCATCAAAGAAGACCTAATATCAATTCTCTTTAAACTATTCCACACAATAGAAACAGAAGAACACTACCCAATTTGTTCTATGAAGCCACAATTATGCTCATACCTGAACCACAAAAAAAAACCAACAAAGAAAGCGAACTTCAGACCAATCTCCCTTATGAACATTGATGCAAAATTACTCAATAAATTTCTAGAGAACCATATCCAAGAACACATCAAAACAATTATCCATCACGATCAAGTAGGCTTTATCCCAGAAATGCAGGGATGGTTCAATATACGGAAATCCATCAATGTGATCCACTATATCAACAAACTCAAAGAAAAAGCCACATGATCATCTCATTAGATGTTGACAAAGCATGTGACAAAATTCAACATCCCTTCATGATAAAAGTCTTGGAAAGATCAGGAATTCAAGGTCCATACCTAAACATAGTAAAAGCAATATACAGCAAACCAGTAGCCAACATCAAACTAAATGAAGAGAAACTTGAAGCAGTCTCACTAAAATCAGGGACTAGACAAGGTTGTCACTCTCTCCCTACCTATTCAATATAGTATTGGAAGTCCTAACCAGAGCAAATAGACAACAAAAGGAGATCAAAGAGATACAATTCAGAAAGGAAGAAGTCAAAATATCACTATTTGTAGATGATATGATACCGTAATTAAGTGACCCCAAAACTTCTACTAGAGATATTCTAAACCTGATAAACAACTTCAGCAAGTAGCTGGATATAAAATTAATTCAAACAAATCAGTAGCCTTCCTCTATTGAAAGGATAAACAGGGTGAGAAAAAAATTAGGGAAACCACATCCTTCACAATAGTCACAAATAATATAAAATACTTTGATGTGAATCTAACCAAACAACTGAAAGACCTGTAAGGCAAAACTTCAAGTGTCTGAAGAAAGAAATTGAAGATCTCAGAAGATGGAAAGATCTCCCATGCTCATGGATTGGTGAAATTAATATGGTAAACGTGGCCATCTTGCCAAAAGCAATCTACAGATTCAATGCAATCCCCATCAAAACTCCAACTAATACTTCATAGAGATAGAAAGAGCAATTTGCAAATTCATTTGGAATAACAAAAAAAAAACCCAGGATATCAAAAAGTATTCTCAACAATAAAAGAACTTCTGAGGGAATCACCATCCCTGACCTCAAGCTGTACTACAGAGCAATAGTGATAAAAACGGCATGGTATTGGTACAGAGACAGGCAGGAAGATCAATGGAATAGAATTGAAGACCCAGAAATGAACCCACACTCCTATGGTCACTTGATCTTTGACAAAAGAGCTACAACCATCCCGTGGAAAAAAGACAGAACTGTGAAGAAACTGTGCTAGTTCAACTGGAGGTCAGCACGAAGAAGAATATAAATCGACCCATTCTTATCTCCTTGTACAAATCTCAAGTCAAAGTGAATCAATGACCTCCACATAAAACCAGATACATATACACTGAAACTAATAGAAGAGAAAGTGGGAAAGAGCCTGAAAAACTTGGGCACAGGGGAAAATTTCCTGAACAGAACACCAATGGCTTATGCTCTAAGATCAAGAATTGACAACTGGGACCTCATAAACTTGCAAAGCTTCTGTAAAGCAAAGGAAATTGTCAATAGGACTAGATGGCAACCAACAGATTGGGAAAAGATCTTTACCAACCCTACATCTGATACAGGGCTAATATCTAATACATACAAAGAACTCAAGAAATTAGACTCCAGACAACCAAATAACTCTATTAAAAATGGAGTACAGAGCTAAGCAAAGAATTCTCAACTGAGGAAACTCGAATGACTGAGTAGCACCTAAAGAAATGTTCAGTGTCCTTAGTCATCAGGGAAATGCAAATCAAAACAACCCTGAGATTCCACCTCACATCAGTCAGAATGGCTAAGTTCTAAAATTCAGATGATAGCAGATGTTGGCAAGGATGTGGAGAAAGAGGAACACTCTTCCATTGTTGGTGGAATTGCAAGCTGATACAACTACTCTGGAAATCAGTCTGGTGGTTCCTCAGAAAATTGGACATAGTTCTACCTGAGAACCCAGCTATACCACACCTGGGCATATACCCAAAAGATGCTCCAACATATAACAAGGACACATGCTCCACTATGTTCATAGCAGCATTTATAATAGCCAGAAGCTGGAAATAACTCAGATGTCCTTCAACAGAGGAATGGATACAGAAAATGTGGTACATTTACTCAATGGAGTTCTACTTGGCCATCTCACTTCTGTCTACTGATTTTTTTAAAAATATATCTCTGTGTGCCCCTGGATGTCCTAAAACTCATTCTGTAGAGTAGAACAGGCTGGCCTAAAACTAACAGAGATCTGCCTGCCTCTGCTGTCCTTTTAACATTTACCATAAGACTAACAATCTTGCTGAATTCTTGTACTTTATAGTTTGTATATTATCTTGTATATTATTGGAGTGTATTCAATTTTGTAAGTACAAACTTTTCTAAGTAGATTTTTTCCTTTCCTTTCAATTCTGATACTTCTTTTGTTTGTCTCTTACTACACTACCTAGACAGGCAAGAACGACACTAAAAATTAGGTTATATTTGTTGGATTTCTATGGAAAATCACTTTCCTGAAAATTCAGGACATTCTTCATGAGAGTAGTGGGAAATAAAGTTGATTAGAAAATTGTTTACAGTCTCAACATTTTCTGTGCTGAATTATTGGAGTGGGAAGAGGGATGAAGTTTTTAATAGGAATTCTCACTTATCAATTTTTATGAAAAGAATGAGAAGTCCACGTGGATATCATGCCTTAATAACGACTGGATTTATGAATTTATTGGTTGAATAATTCCATATGTGTGTACACTTTCTATGTTTTTATTAAAAAGAAAACTATGTAAAACACCCCCCTCATTTTTTTTTTTGGTTAATACAGGATCGTAGCTTTAATACAAATCAAAACCAACAGCAATCAGAAATCTCAACTTCATTTTGTCCTCCATGTAACATCAGTTTCTTTGGCTTATTTGTTTTTCCCCTTTCTAAGACTGACTACTAAGAATACAAGAATTTGGTTTGGGCCTCATCTCCTTTCCTTGGTCACCCTCTGGTGGAAGTGAGTGAAATTAGGCAGAGGCTCATACAGCAGGGAAAAGTTGTAATTAGGTCCTCAGCCTGTGGGTCACGACCCTCACAAGACCTTTGGAAAATAGATGCTTACGTTAGTATTTATAGTAGTAGCAAAAGTATAATTATGAAGTAGTCAACAAAAATAATTTTATGTTGTGGGGGTCACAACAACATAAGGAACAATGTTAACAGGTCACACCATTAGGAAGGTTGGGGACCACTGAATTAAGACAATCAGGCAGGGAGCTCACTAATTAGAGATGGGAAAACTTGAAATGTATTTATGTTGAATTTCACATTTTGCTGAAGCCCAGGAAAAGGGGAAGCTACTTGCTCCAATGAAGAAATCAGCAGAGCCACGTATAAGTACCATCATTTTGAAAACACTCTTGACACAATCATTTGGGAAGTGGAGGCAGGAGAATCAGAAGTTCAAAATCAGCGTCTAATTTAAAAAAAAGGAAACAAAACAAGCAGAAAAAACCCACTCTTCTTTCTATTTGATTAATCTGAGCTAACAACTTTTTTTCTACAATGTAAGAACATTACAAAAAAATGACCTGTTTCACAGGGAAGTATAATAAAAAAGAAAGCTGTCAAACAAAAAATTTGCATATGTAACAATAGTTAGGTTAAATTTATGGAGTGTTAATTCCCAATTTCTTCTTCTTATAAAATCTCTGGGTGTGGGGAATTTCTTTCTGTAGGTTTTTCATGTTTTAAAGACTTCTAGACTTCTTTTTTATTTGATTCAAGATTTAATTGTAAGGATTGAGGGACCCAAAAAGCACAGGGCTGCTCCACAGGAATACCAACAGGGTCAACTAACCTGGACCCGTGAGGCTTCCCAGAGACTGAACCACTAACCAAACAGGGAGCACGGGGTGGACCTATGTCCCTGAACTGCACATATGTAGCAGACGAGCAGCTTGGCCTTCATGCAGGTCTCCAAACAACTGGAGTGAGAACTGTCCTTTAATCCATTGCCTGTCTGTGGATTCCATTGTCCTAACTGGGCTGCCCACCCCCTCAGCAGGAGAGGATGTGTCTAGTCCTTCAGCAACTTGATATGCCAGGGTGGGGTGTAGGGGTATGATGTGTGTGTGTGTGTGTGTTATGGGGGGTGTCCTCTTCTCCAAAGGGAAGGGAGGAGGAATTGGGGGAGGATCTGTGTGTGTGTGTGTTATGGGGGGTGTCCTCTTCTCAGAAGAGAAGGGAGGAGAAATTGGGGGAGAATATGTGTGAGGGGGTACTGGGAGGAGAGGGGGACTGATATTGGGATATAAAGTGAATAAATAAACAAAATTTAAAAATCATCTGAAAAACGGTGCCCACAAGGCCAGAAGGGAGATGGCATATCCCCTGGAGTCAAAGGCAGTTGTGAGCCACTCACAGTGGGTGCTGGAAACCCAACTGAGATCCTCTGCAAGAGCAGCATGTACTCTTAACCACGAGTCATCCCAAAGAATCTCACAAATAGTATTTCACTGCAATGACAGCTATAGAGCAAGGCGAGTGTGGAAACAGAAACATCCAAAAGATGGAGAAAAGTAAGAATGGAGAACAAGTTGCCCAACTGTTACTACTCAATAGTATTAGAGCTCAGGTCCAAATGCCACTAGCCATGTTTCTGAGCTCAGTCAAGTTTCGAATATGCTAGATGGGAGACAGGCAGAGTTCCAGACCCTTTCACAGGCACCATAGGCCTTTAGGAAGACTGAAGAACAGAGGACGAATCAACCTTGAAGCTGCAGATAGGAATCAAATCTAAGAAGACAGGGAAGGAGAAATTATAGTGAATGGCTCCATCTAGTGGCTGCACTATGCAGCACTCAGGATAATCATAGCTTTGCTTCTCTTCTCTCCTCTCCTCTCCCCTGCCCTCCCCTCCCCCTCCCCTCCTCTCCTCTCCTCTTTTCTCGTCTTTTCTTTTAATCCCTACCTATTCAATACAGTACTCGACATCCTAACCAGAGCAATTAGACAACAAAAGGAGGTCAAAAGGATACAAATTGGAAAGGAAAATCATGACATTTATTTTGGTGTTTAAATAATTTACACCCTTATCAGAGCTTCTCCTCCCTCCTCTCCTCCCAGTCTCTCCTTCTCTTCTCCTCTCCTCTCCTCCATCCTCCAGTTCTCTCTTTCTCCTCAGAAAAGTGGAGGCCTCCCATTGGCTATCAACCTACCTTGGCATATCAGGTTGCAGTAGGACTAGGCACATCTTCTATTGAGGCTAGACAAGGCATCCCAGTTAGGGGAAAGGGAGGCAAAGGCAGGCAACAAAATCAGTGACAGCTCCTGCTCCTGCTGTTAGGAGTCCCACACGAAGACCCAGTTGTAAAACTGTTATATATGTGCAGTGGGCCTAGGTCCCTCCCATGCATGCTGCCTGTTTGACAGTTATGTCTCTGTGGGCCCCTATGTGCCCAGGTCAGTTGATTCTGTAGGATTTCTTGTGATGTCCTTGACCTCTCTGGCTCAAAAAAGCTACAAATCAGGGCCTTCATTGCTAAAGCTCTGCTTTGATGTATAATTGCCTTAAATTTACACTGCCTATCTCCTGCTGTCAGGGTGGCAGCGCATCACACATTTGAAGAAGAAAACTTCAGGGTAGGTTGAAGAAAAAGTGATCAGGAAACAGTCCAATAGACCAACTGAACCCCAAATTATACTTAGAAGCCAGAGAATATTGACAGTGAAGAAGGATTTTTTTAACTCCATGTATGTTATTCTGGAAGTTCATCAACTTAGGAAAAATGGAAAAAAGAAATGTTTGCCAACTTGGTGGGAATAAAAAAGGGAATTTGGGCTTTCCCAACCCTTGAAATAGGCCAGTGATTACATCATGCACTTCTGCTATGGCTTGGATCTTACTTTTTCCCCAAAGACCCATGTGTTACAGACTTAATCCCTAGAGTCCATGGTGGAACTTGTTTTTTAAAAGATGTGTGTGTGTGTGTGTGTGTGTGTGTGTGTGTGTGTGTGTGTGTGTTCCACCATGATTACATATCTGTAAAGGTACTCACTGAATCCAGAAGACATCAAACCCCCTGGAACTGGAGTTTTAGGCAGTTGTGAGCTACTTGATGTGGTGGTGGGGAATAAACTCAGATCATCTGAAAAAGCATAAGCACTCTTAATCACTCACAGAATCATCTCTCCAGCTCCTATGATGGAACTTTTAAGATAAAAAAAAATCAGGTGACAGCAGATGCTGGTGAGGATATGGGGAAAGAGGAACATTCTTCCATTATTGGTAGGATTTCAAGCTGGTACAAACGCTCTGGAAATCATTCTGACAGTTCCTCAGAAAATTGGACATAGTTCTACCTGAGAATCCAGCTACACAACTCCTGGGCATATACCTAAAAGATGCTCCAACATAAAACAAGGACACATGCTCCATTATGTTCATAGCAGCCTTATTTATAATAGCCAGAAGTTGGAAAGAACCCAAATGTCCTTCAACAGAGGAATGGATACAAAAAATGAGGTACAAAAAGGACTGAAGTAGCTGAAGGTGTTTGCAACCCCATAGGAAGAACAATATCAACCAACCAGACACCCCAGAGTTTCCAGGGACTAAACCACCCACCAAAGAGTACACATGGAGAGATCCATCACTCCAGCCACATATGTAGCAGAGGATAGCCTTGTCCAGCATCTGTGGGAGGAGAGGCCCTTGGTCCTGTTGAAGGCTGGATGCCCCAGTGTAGGGGAGTGCCAGGGTGAAGAGACAGGAATGGGTGGATGGGTAGGGGAACACTGTCATAGAAGCAGGGGGAGGGGAAATGTAATAGGGGGTTTCTGGAGGGAAAACAGGAAAAGGGGATAAAATTTGAAATGTAAATAAAGAAAATAACCAATAAAAGAAAAAGAAAACTGAGACCTAGGGGGAGAAAGTTAGGTCACTCTGGCCATGCCATTGAAGGTGTTAGTGGGGCCACAGTCCTTTCTTCTTTTCCTGTTTTGTTCCATTGTCATTAGATAAATGGTTTCACTTTGCCACAAGACTCTTTTACAGTGTGCTACCTCAGCACAGGCCCAAAGCAACAGGGCCAATCATCAAGGACTGGAACCTTGAAGACTTGTGAGTAAAACACATTCTTTTAAAAGTTGATCACGTCAGGTATTTGTTATAGTGCCAGAAAGCTGACCAACAGAACTTCCAAAGAGTTTTAACTGTATGGAAGAGAAACCTGAAAACTTCTACCTCAGCCTGGTGCTAAGTCACATTGACTGTTGTGATATAATAGAGTAATTTACCTTAGTGGTCTTCTTTCCAAAAGTCCATAATCGGAACTGCATCATGAGAAAAATATCAGATAAGCCCAAGTTGAGGGACACTCACAAAATAGTCAAATCCAGATTATGCTTGGTGTCAGGTGCCTTTATCTGATGAACCATCTTGCTGGCCTACTCTTAATTTCTTATTTGTAGAAAAATATATAATATAGTAACATAAGCCTAAGAGTAGGAGAAATAGGTGTAGAGGGTACAAGTACTTTTTTCAACATCTATAAAAATATGAAACTATTTGAAATTTTAAAAAGCATGAGATCCATAAATGCAATGTGGCATGCAGGTTTGATCTTTAGAACACTGGAAAACATAATAGAATCCAAATAAAATTTGATGTCTACTTAATAATAATGTATTGGTGTTCCTTATTTTGATGAACATGCTCTGGTAATATGAGACAAACATTAAGGAAAATTGGGTCAAGAGTTAAAGAGAACACTATTGTATTTTTACTACTATCATTATTATGTATTTGTGCAATGAGTATGTGTGGTGAATGCACACGTGTATGTGCAGATGTGAATACCTTTGTTCACAGACCAAAGGAGTATGCCTGGTGCTCTGCTCTACTCTCTGCCACAACCTTGAGACACTCTTACTGAACCTAGAGCTAGGCTGCCTGCCAGGAAGTCCCATAGAACTGGAGTTATAGGCACATAGGTGGCCGTGCTAGGCCTATTTACATGGGTGTCAGAATTTGAGCTCAGGTTCTCATGCTTCAGTACCAAGTTCTCTTACTGAATAAGCCATCTCCCCAGCGCTACTGTTTTATATGTTTATGGTGCTGAATATCATGCTGAGGCAAGCATGTCTTTGAGAATTCTCTACTATTTTTTGCAAGATTACTATAAATCTAAAGTGGTTGTAAAAAAAGTCGAAGAATATAATGTAATGCAGGGTAGATGAAAATACTAAAAATCCATGTGGACTACTCTATGGAATCTGTTTAAGGGCACTTGATGTATTTAGGATTCTGTGGTAAAGTCTTTCCTTTGACACACATCTTAAGATCTAATATTATTTCTGTTAGAACAGTGTGAATGTACTTCCTGCACTCATATCTATTCAAAAAAGTGGCTGCAGCAAACAGGGGAAATCAGATGACCTAAAATGGAGAATAAAACAAAACAAAAAACTTTCAGAAGTGATAGAAAGATGAGAGCAACTGGGAAGAATGATCGTTAACCACATAGTTACCTCAAAACAGAGACGGTTAGGATTTTTCTGGGAAATAAGCCAGTGGTTCTTACAGCTGGAAAAGGGAAGGGCCAGAGACTTAAGAAAAATATTGACAGCCTTGCTGGTACCCCATTTTCTCTGCCTTATCTATCTGATGCACAAACTATTTTACCTGTATTATCCCTAGTGCTTTATATGAGATCAACGAAGTGAGGTTTAATAACCTAGTGTCTGCCATGATTTAACTAAGGGTAAAACACGCAGGGATGGGGAGAGAAGGGGATAAGTCTTGGCACCAGTCACAAGATAGTTCCAAGCATCTTGTTCTTGCAGCCATCTTCTCTCCAGTGAGCTCTTTTGGCACATGCATTGCCCTGTTTATTGTCTCAGCTCAACAGCTCCCTATACATAGTGGGTACTTGATGCACACAATGTAATTAATAAGCAAAATGGGAAGCTGGAAACTAGTGTAAGTGGCAAAATATTTGTTTGGAAAACCTGTGATAAAGCCTGATATAGTGGCATATACTATACACAGAGGTAATCACAACACTCTGGAGTTAAAGGATTGGTAGTTTAATACCATCATTAACTACACAGAGAGTCTGAATCCAACCTAGGTATGATAGATTATATCAATGTGACACAAGAAAAAGTCATCTGAGAGGAGGGAACCTTAATTAAGAAAACACCCCTATAAGATCAGGCTGCAGGGAAGTCTGTATGGCATTGTTTTTTAAATTAGTGACTGTGGAGGAGGCTCCAGTCCATTGTGGGTGGTGCTAACCCTAGACTGGTGGGCCTGGATTCCATAAGAAGGGGAAGCAAGCCATGGAGAGTAAGCCAGTAAGCAGCACCTCTCCATGTTCTCTGCATCTGCTCTTGCCTCCAGGTACTGGCCCTGTTGGAGAGTTCATGATGAACAGCAATGTGGAAGTGTAAACAGAATAAACCCGCTCCTGCCCAACTTGCTTTTTGGTCATGGGTGTTTTTATCATGGCTACAGGAATTCAAACTAAGATACTAGGCTATATAAAACCCTGTCTTGAAACCCCAAAAGGCATGTTGGTGAGATGATTCGATATTTAACGTGCTTGTTAAACAGGCATGAAGAGATGGGAGTTTGGATCTCCCAAAAGCCAGGTAAATGCTAGGTGGATATACTGGCCTACTTGTAATTCCAACCTCTGAAGGGTGAGACATGAGATCCCCAGAGCAAGCACAAGACTAGCCACATCAGCAGGTTCTGGGTTTGATGTCGGAGAAGATGCCTCAATCAATGAGGTGGAAGAGTAACTGATGATTATTCTTGATATCAATCTCAGGCCTTATATGAATATGCACACAGGTATATGCGTATCCACACTACACACCCATACATAAAATATGAAAAAAAGAAACAAATGAACCAAAGTAAAGATACAACAGAAAAAACTGTAAATCTATGAGGAATCAATCTCAAACATATCTACACATTTAGTCCCTGCATTAAGGTAATTAAAAATATTTTGATAATCAGATCTTCACTTTGTTGCAGAGATATGGTACCTTACTCTTAAAATTACAAACTAGAAACAGAAGGGATAGATATGCTAATACTAAGTAAACACTTCAAAGGATAAAAGTTACTCTCAAATTTTGCAATCTGAAGTCTAGTGAAAAATGGCATGGTAATAAGACTAAGATTTGGTACAACTCTACAAAAGAGCTCTGAATGAGTCAATCTCGTCATCTAGCACAGTGGTTCTCAGCCTGCCATAGCACACAGTGAGATTTTCATGAAAAAGAAATTGAGAGATAGAGGAATATAATTCCTTTCCAAAGCCGGATTTACTCACCATTGTAGGCTACTTGCACTAGGACTATACTGTTTCTATTTTGTTTTATCTATCAAAATATTCTTTCTTTTAAGAGAAGGTGATAGTTAAAACAAAAAGGGTTTGAGGTTGGTCTTTTTAAAAAGCACCATGTTAATCTTTGAAATGCCATTGTTTGCTGCAGTTGGTGGTACACTGCTTTAATCCCAAGACTCAGGAGGCAGAGGCAGGTGGATCTCTTGTGAGTCACAGACAGGGAACCTGGTCTATATTAGGAAGGGATACATAATGAGGAGCTAACTCAACAGTAAAACAAAACAAAGCACAGCAAAACAAGCTATTGTATATGTGCCCATGATTCCATGCATTTAAAAAGCATGTAAGTGTGTTCATGTGTGTGCAAGTGTTTAGGTTGGTTTAGAAGGGAAGTCAGGGATTTGAAAAGAGCAATGAAAATGTACACCTAGTAGCTCTGTCTCATGTTGCAAACATATGTAATTTCTCACTGAATGTTTTTAATTTGCATTAGCCATTTCCATGCTACATATGAAGAATAGATGATAGCATAGGATACATAACTTGCCCAGGGGATATGCTATCAGTCAGATAAACCTAAGTTTATCACTCTAGAACCTGCTCTTTCCTAAATCACATCATTTAAAAAGAATTTCTAAAATTTCCTTTAAGGGAGGTGTTGTTCAACTCATTTTTTTTGTTAGTGTTTATTATATTTCACTACTGTGTAGTATGCTTTTTACTCATTCCACACTGTACTCATTAAAAGACAATCACAAAGTGTACCGTACAAAGTGTTAAGTGGTATATATAAATCAATAGCTTGGATTCTCCTCTAGAGAGAGTATATACACCTTATAAGCAAACTCAGGGATGGAAAACACGTATTATTTCAACTGATTCTGAGAAGGCTTTTGACAAAGTTCAATATGCCTTTATGATGTGTGTTCTATAAAGATAGCTGAAATATCCTTATAAAGAATAAAGGATACATACAACAAACCTATAAAAATATATTAAATGAAAGTATATTGAAAATATTCCTCTAAATTACAAATAAATTAAAATAAAACATTCCTCTAAAACAGGAACTGTACAAGATAGGCACTCTCTCCTCTCTTATTTCACCTAATGCTTAAAGTCTTAGCTATTACAATTAGGCAAGAATAAGAATAAAGTGATTAAAATATGAATGGAAGAGTCAAATATTCCTATTTGCAGATAACATGTCAACTCATTTCATATACATCTTTTTATTTATTCATTCATTCATTCATCAGTACTATGATTGAACTGAGAGCCTTGTACATCGTAAGGAAGCACTTAACCACTGAGCCATATCTATAGCCTCGTTTTCCTTTTTTAGTTGTCTTCCAACTAGAGTTGAACAAACTTGCTCTGTAGTGCAGGCAAGCCTTGAATCTATGATCTTACTGCTTGAGCAGTAATTATAGGTGTATATACCTTGCCCAGCTTCTCTGTACATGTCTTGATGCTTCCTTTGCAAAAGTATTTTCTTACTTATAATTTCAGCGTATTTATATAGTGACAGCCATGTCAGTTGTTCTTAAGCAACTAGCTTAGTCCTTTCTGTAAGCAGCCAAATAGCAGGTATCAGCAAACATTACTATGTTTGATTATCTGCAGTTGAAATATCCACCAAGACAGAAGTACTCTGAAAGAAGTCAGGCAAAGCCAGGTGCAGTGGTGCACACATTTAATCCCAGCATTTAGGAGGCAGAGGCAGGAGTTTGAGGCCACCCTGCTCTACTGCTCTACATAGAGTATTCCAGGATAATTAGGAGTAAACAGACAGGCCTTGTCTCAAAACAAACAAAGTCTCTCAGCACTAACCTGCCTCAGAGATTCAGAGTTAGAGATCAAATTTAAAAAAAAAAATGGCACTGAATCTGCCATACAGACCTTAAACCTAGAAGTCTACAATGATAAAGACTGACATGGCAGTTCAGTATGTCATATAGAATACAGGAGGGTGAAAGATCAAGAGACATGAAAGACAGGGAAGACAGAAAAGGAAAGGAGAGGTGGGCAAGGACAAGGAGGGGGAAAGAAGAGAGTACTGTCTAAAGAAAGAAGGCAATGCAGGGTAAATCCAAGAGAGATGACAAGCAATCAAGTAGAAAGTCAAGAACACTTAAGATCAAGACCATGATGGGTTAACTAGGATATGATGGTGACTCCTTGGGTCCTCACATACTGGAACGAAATGCAGAACATGAGCATAGATGACAGTACTACTCACTGCAGAATTAAACTCAGAAACATATTTAAAGGCATGCAGCTAATGCATCATTGCTGGGGCGAGCATACAATGACAAGGACTGCCTGCAGTAGGCCAGGATGGAGACATCTAAGTAGCCTGCAGCAGCTCTTTGTAAAAAACAGTTGTTCCCATTTTTCCTAACCTTAGCCCTGGACAACTGCTGTATAGATTTCATTTCTGCATGACTGGTTGGCCTTGGTGTGTATAATTATTCTATTATATCTAACTTTATTTCTTTCTCCTTCTGCTTTGGTGGATTCTGTGAAACTAGATGTTCCTTGATGTAATGACTCTTAAACAATTAAAAATTGAGGCATAGGGCACAGCACAGCACAGTCCTAATGGCCCAGGTGCATGCTGTGTATTCTCATCTTGGAAACAATGCAATAACTGCACAATAGTAGTTCCAGATTAATACTTGACTTGCAAAGAAAGTTTGAAGAGATTATTAGAAAATGAAATAGAAGAATACTGGGACCCCAAGAAAGGAAAAATCTATTGAAGTTATTAAATAAGTTATCCACAACATTTAAAAGTGGTTCCTAGATAAGGAAGTATAGAATACGTAAAATCTCATACTAGTAAAACTAAGTCAAAACACTGGGACTCTTAGGAGAGTCATTGTGTGCAATGCACAGAAGTAGAAAGCTAGTGGAACTACTGAGTTAAGGGTTAATTTGATTTTTTCTGGCTATTGCCTGGCAGCTTTGCCCATGTCATTTATCATTAGAGCTTCTCAGGAAAATGCAAGTAGCTAACCTTGGAGCTCTGAGCTCTGAAGTATAGTAAGTTAAAAGTTAAAGTTTAAATAATGATAACTTTGCAATTATTATTATTTTGGCTACAGGCCTGGGAATAGGGAAGCTTGAAACTTTGGGGAAGAATTGTAATTCTTAATTCTTTGTAGGATGTGGTTGTTCTCTTGAATTTGATTTAGCAATGATTATACAATGTCTTTCTTTCTATCTGCTTTTGGAGTATCAATAGAAGACTGGGGCAAGAAAAAGGCAAGAGAGCATGAGAAGAACATGTGAAGAGAAAGTGAAGAGAACATGAGGAGTGAGTGAAGAGAGAATATGAAGAATGAGTAAAGAGAATGGGAAGAGTGAATGAAGAGAGAATGGGAGGTGTGTATAGAGTGTGTGTGTGAGTGAAAGGAGAGTGCATGTAGTGTATGTGAGGTGTATGTGACGTGTGTGAAGAGTGTGTGTGAGAATCAGAGGGGAACACACAGAAGTGTGTGGGAGTGTGGGAGTTCATGAAAAGAAAAGCGCACAGGGGAAAAGTAGAGTGCGCAGCAGAATGCAGAATGTGTGCAGCCTCAAGCTGCGGGCGAACAAGTGAGAAAGAAAGCAGAGAGTGAGAGAGAAGAGAGAGAAACTTTAAGCCTTGAAAAATTGCCTGTCAGCTTGTACCCCAAAAGTAGTCTGTGTATATTTATTATGTGCCTTCCAGATATCCCTGCTTCCAGTTGAGAACTCCAATCCTGTGTTGAGACTGGACCCTGACACATCTTAACTTAGAAATTTAAAATCTGTTTAAAATCAATTTAAGACAATAATTTATTTTCTTGCATCTCGATTTACTAACGTCATATGAAAATAATTCACCTTTAACAAGTGTTGATGACCAACTTTAATGATACATATTTCAGTTTCAGAAACATATGCAAACCATCAACAACATTACTAGGGTTCCACTGTCCCAGATGTTATTTCATTGGTACATTACATTGGTATTTACAAAGCCTTTCAAATTCAACAACACAAAACAAAACAGCTTAATTTTTTAAAAACTACAATGCTTTAAAAAAATGTAAACAGTTCATTTTTACATTGTTGTAAAAAAGAAGACTCACTCCTTAATGTGGCTTATTTTTAAGTGAGCAAAGCCTGGTGCTCATGGATAAAGAAAAGAATTCTTTACATAGAAACATTGTGCTCCAGTGTGGCAAAGAAAAAAATCATATATATATACACTTACAAAGTAAAGAATAAGTCCACAATTTAGATCACAAAAAAAATCTTGTCCCCAAATTGAGAAATTTATAAAAAAACCATTTACACATGGTTATTGACCTATTGAAAACCTATATAATATTTCAAAACAATAATTCAGTCAAAAGATACATTTCTTAAAAATGAAATTTTGTGCAAAAAAATTTTTTAGAACTAGAAACAAGACCACCTCACCCAGTAGGAAGCCAAAAGATCCACCAAAATAATTTAATTTTGTTAGATTTAGTGCATGTAACCAAAAGGCACGCACATGTGATTAATATATTAATATCTTTTCATGCAGAAACCTGTGCATGTTTATAATTATATAACAAAACATAAACAACAAAACATAAACTCTATGCTTGGCAATGTTAATCTAGACACATTCTTTTCTAGTCTATCAGTATAGAAGTTCCTAGATCACTAACACTGCCTCTCAAAAAATATATATTATATTTGAACAACTTTCAATAAAAGCTAAAAAAGGATGTTAGCCTGAAACACTATAATACTTTTCTCATTTCTGATACATATAGAAACTTACTGATATGTTTATTTTAAATATAATTTCAAATTAAGATACAGTTTTCCTTTTGTTAATAAACACTTTGATTGCTCCAGTAAAATCAGCAGAGAGAAGAACTTCTGTGTTATCTGTCTTCACAATACCTGAAAAACACAGAAAAAGTATATTATTTGTTGATTTTAAAGGACCATTTGGAAGACTTTTACTGAAATAATACATGCTCATGAACCTGTTTCTACCTTTGGTGGTGGTAGGGGGGAAGATCTTCTCCCAATCATCTATTTTTGTTTATTTGTTTGTTTTGATTTTTTAGAATTCTTACATCCTATGGTACCTTTCTTCCCAACTAAATCACACTTCCACTTAACTTCTACGAATGTTCTAAGATATTCTTTTCCTGTCTTAGGAATGTCACAGTTCTTTGTTACTCAAGGTAGTTTAGGACTCTAAGTTATGTGTTTCAACCTCAGGATTGGAATGTTGGTAGAATGTTACCAGCTGGGCAATTTGTTGCTAAACGGGCGGGGTCTCTAAGGTGATTGATAAGCTGGCTTTACCACAGAGACTATAACTGCTGTGAAATGAGTGCATACGTTTGCTCTGTGAATGCTGACAGCACTCTGCCTTTATGGTCTGTATTGAAGATCTATGTAGCTAAAATGCATGGCCAAAATGCTATATTTACATTTGCCAGCTCTGAAGAAGCATTTGCTAAACAAATTCCATGTTATCTAACTTGATTATATATAGACTAAAAACTGTAGATGTAAGAAGCACCGATTACTTAGGGATAAAAGAATTTAAATTTTCATTGAAAAGTTGGGTATAGGCTGTGCAAGATATAATGTTTTCTCACTCTAGGTTTGTTAACATCATCTTGTGAGCCTTTGAACATTCCTAATAATCCTTCTACCATACCTTAAAGGCATGCAGCACAGCAGTAGTAAAGGATATAGAGACATGAGAAAAACAGGAAAAGAAGATGAAAATTCTTTATTAAGACTCAATAATAAAATAAAACCTGAGATGTTGGCTGGAGTCTCAGCTCTAAGTGGGTGAAGCAGGAGTTTGAGGAGGCCAGCCTAAAGACATAGTAAGCTCCATGTAGGCTTGAGTTACAGAGGGAGACTACATTACATTGTCTTTAATTCTTATTACATGGTATAAACCAGATCACCCCAACTTGCGGTGGGAGTAATATAGGAAAGCCCAAACTGTCAAATGTCAGAAATAAAGAAAGAGGGCCACTGGATTTGTTTTATGGTTTTATACCCTGGGTTACTACTTTAATCTTACATATACCTAGAAAGATACAAATTTGAAAATAATCTATTAGAATTTGTACACCTCCAAAAAGAATCCAGAGAGACTATGGGACATTATTAATGTGGTACAGTTTTGAGGATGCTTTAAAAAATATACCACACACTGTCTCTAAATAGGCATTTAATAAAAGCTTAATAGTTATGATCTGGATTGAAAGAAGTACTAGGCTGGACTTCATCCTTATTTCTAAGAGTATTCTTCAGATAGAATAGCACAAAGGACATTATTGGGACAGTTCATTGAAAGTGATTAAGAACTTTTCAACATTCCCAGAACTTTAAGAAGTGTCCTCCGAAGCCAGGCATGGTGGTGCACACCTTCAATTCCAACAGTTAGTCAGGCAGGTCTCTGATGTGTGAGACCAGCCTGGTCCAAGACAGTTAGGGGTACAAAAAAAATCCTGTCTCAAAAAACAAAACAGCCCAACTCTACATCCTATTTACTGTTGTGATTTCATGGCTCTCTAAAAGCTCTGTTTGAAGGGCACAATACTATTTAAGAAAGTACTCTATGACTGAATTTCCTAATACAAGCTTATTTTCTCTAGTAACTGGCCCACAAATTCATGTTCTTAACCACACTCTTAAGCACTAGCACAGAACATTTTATATAATTGCTTGGTACATTCACTCTTATTTTTTGACATTTTCTTTTCAACTTCTATTCTGAGCATTTTAAATACCTCAAATTATTTTCAGCACAGGCACAGGGAGACACTGGCAAGCAGGATCTCTGTGAACTCAAGACCAGCCTGGTTTACAAAGTAAGTTCTAGGCCAGCCAGGGCTCCACACTAAGAGTCTGCCTTAAGACAAATAAATAACTGAAATTATTGCTCATTCTCACAGCATATGCAACAGATGATGCAAAACTGCAGGTCTGGGAATAGCTTATTTCAAGAAGAATGGCATTTGTAGAAAGCTAAAGAACCTTGCTTTCATATGAATAATTAATTCAGCCATCAAATGAATATTGAGCACAGACTAAAAGCAGGCAAGCACTGCAGTAGACACTGACAACACAACATTAAATAAGACAAGGTCTCTGCCGTCTCTGTCTAGAAGAAGCTGATTAAAGTTATTTATAAAATCTTATTTTCATTTAAATTTTTTATCACATCACTTATCCATAGGGTGCATGTGATGGAATGTGTGAGTAATCAAGAGAGGTCTTTCCTTCTAACATATGGGTCCTGGAGATTGAACTCAGCTGTCAGGCGTGGCAGCAGGGGCCTTTACTGGCTAAGCAATCGTTCTGATCTCTCTTTAGACAATGTTGCCTGCAGAAATGATGAATTTCCAATTTTCCAAAATTCCTAGATGAATTTAAATATGTAAAATTTACAAGAAATATGTCTCTAAAATGTTCAGAAATAGGTATCTAACAACTGTTATGCTGTACATAAGAAATGTTTTTTTACATGCATGAAAATCTTACCATAGGTAGGTAGAACAAACAAAATAAACAAAACTGGCACCTACCAGTAGATGTGCTATCCAAAACTTCAGCATCTTCATATTTATCAATCCCTTCTAATTTTTCAGACTGCACATCCAAGGACAACATCAAACTTGGGTTTGGAGCAAAGATGGCTGATGTAACAACTGCATTATGTGCTGGGAAAAATTTATTTCAAGATAACTGAGAAATTTATACTACACATCAAGACAAAAATGAGACTATGAAAAAGATCTTTTTAAACATATAAGACTACTTTTAAACTCAGAAATATTTTCTAAAAAACTGTCTCATAGATGCTACTCTTCCATAACTTTTCAAAGTTTAGGTCAGGATCAATTCTTCCTTGATATAGAAATAAAACAGTTACTTATGAAACAAGACCAGTTATAATTTTACTAAATTTCCAATGTATCTGTGAAGATCAGGCTGTGACGTGCTCTAAGTTTTTCCTTGTATTGCTCTGGGTGGCTGGTTATTACCAAGCAGCATTTGGCTCCACTTTGAATAGAAATGCAGAGATAGGACTTTATATCTTATTTGTACACATAGACACCATCACCGGTACAGCACTAAATACAAGCACAGACTGATACCACCTTCTAATTAAAACTACAAGGTTAGCACCTATAACTTTATCAACATAGAGTCGAAGATATGACTACAACGGCTTATTGGCTTATTAAAACTATATTAGAAAGAAAACAGGCCCCAGAACAGTGTGAATACATCAAAAAGTGAGATACACTTATCTGGTCCCTATAAAAAAGAGAGGCTCTATCACTTTAATGACAAGGATTACAAACTCAGTGAATTGTAACCTGACCACACGGTCTATGTCAAAAATAGAGAACTCACATAAGCTTCAGCTCAGCTTAGTCCCCTCTGCTTGGTGTCCTGCTTGAACTGCCTACTAGCTGTTTCTCCATCCTGCACTTTCATAGCTTTGCTGGGGTTTTGGTCTTCTGACCCTCCAGAAGCTCTTCTGTTGTGTTCCTTAATGTCTTATCTAACAGCCTCAATGACTCTTTACATCTATCTGCCTCTGCCCCAGCAAGGCCTCTTTGAACCCTGTGACCTCTTTAACCATTTAACAGTCGCTTATAAGCTACTAATTACTGTGTCATGTGTAATGTGCAATTTAAAACTTAATATTAATAACTATCATTGGAACAAAAGAGTCAGTGAGATGGCCCAGTTGATAAAGGTTTTGTTACCCAAGCCTAGCAACCTGAGTTTGAGTCCTGAAACCAATATAAAGGAGGGAGGAGAGCAATGACTTCACACAGTTGTCCTCTGGCCTCCACACTTGCACAGAGTCATGTGTGGAACTATATCTCCTACACTACTCCCACACAAGTAATGATTCTTAAAACTAGGGACAAGAGAAACTGTGTTGTCCTGTGGCCAGCTATCAAAGGAAACTGGGACTTCTTGGGAAATTGCAGCCAACAAAACTGTCCTAACTTATGAATTTATTGTTATTCTATAAATTCTGACATAGTGGAAAGACATAAATATGTCCATCTATGTTTCCGGCATAGTGAGATCTCAACAAATCTCTACTCCTTTATAATAAGGCACATATACATGTAAGCTGCATTTGCTTACCTTTAATACCTTCCCAGAAGTCATTACGATCTCTCCTGACTGAAGTAAACTTGCTTAGGTCATGGTAAGTACTCCAGATATAAACATATTTATCTTCTGAACCGCTAACGAGGTAAGTAAAGTCATGGCTATATTTGAGCAGGAGAGGTCAAAAAATAAACAGAAAAAAAAATCAAGGTCTCCTTCTATCAGTGCTTCCTAATTAAAGATATCGACAACACCACCTGAGGAAGATTATTGAGAACTAAAGCCATCTCCTTATTCTTGATTCTGAATGTGGTTTGATACATAGTCAGTCTTTTTTGATATTTGCTTATTGCTACTCATTTGTTTGAACACTGTTATAATGACTATGTTATCTCTGGGATAATGAGGCTAATCTTTTCAGACATAGGGGTGTTAGCTATTGTTCACATTTTGGACATTAATTATTAATGCTTTAATGCTGCAGACCCAACCCAGAACCTCATCATGCTAAACAAGACTCTATTAGCCTTAGAATTTTCATCAAAGCCCTGGTAACTGTGATGTTCATTAATCCATTCTAGAACTAGTGACTTAAAGGATAGCAGAAGAAGCCAATTGAATGGCTGGGTAATTACTGGGTATTTTGAGAAGAAAATAATGAATTTCTGAGAAGAGTTGAAAGAAGGATTAGAAAGAAGAAAAGCTAGGAAGCTAATCTTATTTCAGGAGAGTTTACAGATCCCAAATTAACAGTTCAGATAATAACAGGCAAAGGTGAAATAACAAGCTACTTTGCTTTAAGGGTGGTAAAATGCTTTCTTAGCTCCTGCACCTAAAGGGATCAGGACAATATATGTGTAGTAGTGGTTGTGGGGTGGGTTGTCTCTTAATGGCTTATAAAAAAGTTCAAAAGCAAACATTCTGAAGCAAGAAGTCTTCTAAACATGTATCCCACAACTATGATTGTAGAACAGCTATTTAATGTTGTGTGTTTTGAGTATTATTATTTGCAAAACAGGGATAGTTTTCTTACCTACCCTACAGGTAGGCAAAGTAAGTAATGTGTGATGAAGATACTGCATGACACTAGTTATAATAATGGAAAGACTTAAGAACATCATATAATGAAAATGGGAAGTGAAGAAGTGTCATAATGTGGGGAATTTCTCAGTGCCAATTTACCTGAAACTTGCTTTGATCTGGCTGCTGCTATTGACATAGCCCTTATACTTCATGGACAGTGATAGGTCTCTCAGATCATACAGTCTGATTCTGGAGTCATTTGAGGTTACCAGTATCTAAGAATAAACCAAAAGCAAAATTAAAAATATCACTTTTTAATGTAAACTAAGCCATAATACCAATAGGATGTTATACACAAACCAAGTAAATAGCAAAACTACAAACAGCAATATTACCCTATGCTCTTGCCCTGTTTTTAAACTAACTCTCAGGAATCCATACCAGTGTGAAGAGAGGTGGTTTGGAATACTATATATAGTACCTTATTTTCTCCAGGTAAAGGTTCAATGCCAGTAATTTTTCTTCCAACCTTGTTGCGTCCTCTAGTAGATCGTACATGTATTTGTGTATGGTATTTCAAATGCTAAAACAAAATCATAAATTAAAAACACCAGAAACCTCAAAGATTATTTGTTCTAAGTCTCAGATATTAGCATGTTGCCCTATTTTACAGATAGAGCGATTAAAGTCTCCAGATGGTATAAATAGGATATAAATCTTTTATAAAACCAGAAGGGTCTTACCTCTGTATCATAGAAAATACATCTACCATCATATGTCCCAATTACTGCATATTTGCCATTCTGACAAAAATTGGCAGCTGTGATCAACTTTGTCTGACCATCTACTTCATTCCATAACGCCACTTTTTTGTCAGGTATGTTCCATAGGCGGAGCTTTCCATCCAATGATCCACTGAGAAAATATCTGTCATCCTAAAAAGGTGGCAAAAAATGCTTTTATTTTCACATCAGAGAAAGTTTAGCTAATTAACACATCAAGTAATTAAAACTAATGTTCTATAGTGAAATCTTATTTGAAAAGTTATTTGTTGCTGTTATTTTCTTTTCATTTTGAAGGCAAGCACTATCTATCAAACCCAGTGAAGTACTTGGTTTTTAAGAGTAGATATTAAAGGATTGGAGAATGAATAAAAAGGATCAACAGTGTTGCCAAGATCCACAACACATATATGTTGCCTCAACTACTCAAAAGCAATGAAGCGAGAGGATCACTTGTGGCCAAGATTTTGATGTGAGCCAGAGCAATAGAGTGAGACCTGATCTCAAAATAGCAATAAACAAGATTAAGATTAACAAGGAGCTGGGGAGATGGCTTGTTTGGGTAAAATGCTTGCTACCAAAGCAGGAGGACTTGAGTTCTGATCCCAGCACCCACATAAATGTTGGGTGTGGCAGCACAAATCTTTAAAACAGTGCTGGGCCAGTGGACAAAACAAGGGATTATGGAGAGCTTGCTGGTCAGCAAGTCTAGCCAGAACAGCGAGGTTCAGGTTCAGTGATCAAGACTCTCACAAAAAATAAGGTAGAAGGCTTAGAGATATGGCTCAGCAGTTAAGAACACTGGCAGCTCTATCAAAGAACAAAGATTTAATTTCCAGCATACACATGGTGGCTCACTAGCATCTATAACTCCAGATCCAAAAAACTCAACACTCTCTCTGGCTTTGGAAGTCATCAGGCACACACGTGTACATGGATATACATGCAAAATTCATATATACATAAAATTATAAAATTCTCATTGGTTATTAAAAATAAGCTAGAGCATGATAGAGGAAGATAACCCAATGTTGATTTTAGCCTCCACAAGTGAACACATGGCAAATACACCTACAAGTGCATATATGCATATAACTACACATACATACAACATATGCACAAAATAATATTAACAAAGTATGATTAATTCAGGGTATCATATAATGAAATTTGGTTGTTACTCATTTCAGTCCTTTGTACTTTGTGTCTTTCCTCAACCTTTCCCCAGCTCTCACCTATGTACGTACCTTTACTATCTTACACCTACCATTTCCTCCTTTAAGAGACCACGTCTTCCCTTGAAGTCTAGCCTAGCCTCAAACTAGTGAGCCTCCTGACTCAGTTTCAAGAGAGCTGGGATTATAGGCATGCAGTACCATATTTAGCTGCTATTTTCCTCTCTCCAATATCTCTCATCTTTAGTAGTATGATTTATTTATATTTCATGTGTTATTAAGGATTTGGGATAACTTTTACAACTATATTTAGAATATAATCCCCCATACGTAATACAAACTATTAGAATATTTCTTGTCCAATCACTGAATGGTTGATTGATACGGTCCTCTATACCTTATATTGGACTCAAACTCATTTTGTAGTCAAGAGTGACCTTAAACTTCTGGTCCTTTAATCACTACTTTCCTAGAACTGTGAATACAGCTATACATCACCAAAACCCGTTTTGCAGTGCATACAATTGAAACCAGGGCTTCCCTTTTGTTAAGTAATTGTAAGTAATTACCTTCCTAAGCTATACTCTCAGTCCCTTTTCCCATATTTTGAAACAGACTTTCTCAAGGTAGTCCTGACCCTTTTATACTTCCTATATTGACTAGGCTGGCTTCAAACTCAAAGAGCCACATGACTCAGCCTCCTGAGCACAGAGAATAAATGCTTAGGCTACCACATCCAGTTCGCTTTCTCATTTTTTAAAAGCAAAATAGAATACTAATTTAAGTTGTTCTTAATTATGTGGCTACAAATGTTCTTTTTTTTAATCCTGTAGTTTCAACTGTTCTTCACAGAAATCAAGTTCTTTCATCCCCCTTTTAGCATGATAAGGAGTGTATAACTGGTTACTTACTCTTGGATGGAAAGCGATGGCAGTGACAAAATCTATATGTTGAAAACAGCAAAGACATTCTCTTCTAGAAATGTGCCATAACCTGACTGTTTTATCCATAGAAGAAGAGAGCAGAAAGTAGTTCTATGGAGAGAATGGTATCAGTTACTTTATTAGCATATATATGAAAACATGGCTTGCACAATAAAATTGAACTAGGCTTAAAGTTTTATTTTGCAGATTTTAGTTTTATACACTATGTTATTGTTGTATGCAGCTTCAAAAACATGGCTATTTCAATTTACTTGAAACAATTTTACTTTTTCAAATTACTCTCTAATGTATTTTACTGACTCTAAGACATTTTACCAGTACTTGCAACATTACTATGAATCTTACAATGTGTGACAGAAAATATGTCAGGCACTAGCAGAGGATTAAGGAGTGTCTTAACTGTTCTACTCTGTATACATTTAAACTTAACCATGAATATATGATATCTATTAATTTGATTATTTAAGTTTAGTTATTTTTCACACCTAAAAAAACACTGGTGAATTCTAACTTAACATGTATCCTAATGTCCCTTATAATGTCTTCAAAAAGATTACTCTGTAATGTAGCATAGAAATGAAAAGTTATTGTGCTCCTGTCATATTCTAGGCAAGAAAGTTAGAGAATAGGAAATGTCAAATTGCTAAGATATATCACAGAGCTTTCTGAGCTGGAAGAGGTAGGATAACTGATTTAGGCATTGTATTTGCCCAATTATCCTGAAACCAAACATCTACCCATCAAAAGCTTCTGGGTGGCTAAGTCTCAATAACTTCCAAAACTCGTATGTGAAGGAAGAACTATATACTACACTGAATGAGGAAAGTCAAAGGGACTCTAAATTTTTTGAAGTTTCTAAACATGACAAACAAATCAAGGTTGTAATAACACATATTGAGTATATAAAATTTGCTAAAGGCTTTGTTCTTAGAACTATACACAACTCTGTGAAGTAAGTATATTATTATCATCCTTTTTGACAAATGATAACAGTGAGGTTCAGAGAATTTCAATAAGTTGCCTAATATTACACAGCCTGTCAGTGGCAGAGTTAGGGTTCAAGAGCAGGTGGTCTGACTCCAGGTCTTGGCTCTAACCATGATTTGCAGAGTACAGAAAAGCACTAAGATGCTTTGTCATATGCCTATCACAATTAGAACACTTAATCATTACCTGTGTGGCAGCTCATAACTGTAATCTTTGGGATCTGGAGTCAGGAGAATCAGGAGTTCAAAGATATCCTTAGCTACACAGTAAGTTTGAGGATATCCTGGTTAAAAGAAACCCTATTTGCAAAATCATAAAATAATAAGCCAAAAAGACTAATTGCAAATATTGATTTAGCTATGTAACTGTATGAGCTATTTTACAAAACACACTTAAAATACTTACTTTTTAAAAAATATACATTATACCTTATTATTAAAATATAGAGTTTTGGAGCCACACATGGTGCCTCATGATTTTAATCTTATCATCTGTGGGTACATTGTCAAGTTGAGACCACTGCGTTTTAAGTTTTGATTCTGGTTTGTAAAAGAAATAATAATCTGGTGGTCTGGGTTAATAGATCAGTAGTAAAGAACTTGTAAGGCTCTAGGGATGACCTTCACAATCCAGAAATAAAGAGGAAAAAAAGAGGGGGAGAATTTGGAAGCTTTGTAATAGACGTTGGGAGGCAAATAATAATTATTACTTTCAAAGATTACCCAGTTCCAGAAAAGTTTTAAGGAGCACATAAAGTTTGTACTATGATTTTCCATTGATTAATTTAATATTTTAATGCTAGCTTTCTTTAGAGCTGAGGGCGTAGCTCGGTAGCAGAATGTACAGGTAGCACCCAAATATGTCAACCAACCAAACAAAACAAGCTCAATAAAATAAAAATTTGCTTTATTCAGTGCTTGCTTCAAACATATGAGATATATGAATATATTCTTAAAGTATGAAGTACTAAAGACATGTTCAATTTTATTATACTATGCCAAGAGTTTTTGTTCAATTCATTCTTACTAAATGAAATTAATTTCTTTAAAAAATTTCTTATGTGTATGAGTGTTTTGTCTGCATATATGTCTGTGCACCACATGTATATATAGTGTCTACAGAGGTCACAAGACAGTGCGGGATTCCCCTGGAACAATAACATATATTTGTGAGGCATCATGTGGGGTGCTGGGAATTGAATCTAGGTCCTTGGGAAGAGCAGCCAGTGCCATTAACTGCTGAGCCATTTCTCCAGTCCTGAAAAAAATTTCTTAAACTAAGCACTGACCTTTTGTGTCACATAAAGTGTATTCAAGCTCAAGTTCTGTATATAACTAGTTTTATAATTCTTAGATGGATCAGGGAAGCTAGGCTTCTCATCTGTTCAATGAAAGATCCATTACAACATGGAATTTTTACTGTATGATATAATACTGTGTTAGCTGGCATAAAACAAGTATTTAGAAAATAGAAAGCTTACTACAAACAGATTATGGTAGACTCTGAAGAGAAATAACAGTAAAATAAGACTTGATACCTGTCCTTATGTGGTTTAGAATTTTCTTGAAAATATGATCTACAAATCGTTGGTGGCTTGAATAATAATGGACCCTATAGGTTCATATATTTGAATGCTTTGTCCACAGTTGGTGGAATTGTTTGGGAAGGATTAGGAGGTGTGGCCTTGTTGAAGAAGGTATGTCACTGAGGAGTGGAGTATCAGGATTCAAAAGCCCATGTCATTCCCAATTAGTTCTGTTGACTCTTTTCCTGTCTACTGCCATGAAAATCATGGACTCATTTTCTGAAACTATAAACAAGATTCCAATTTAATGCTTTATTTTTTAACTTTCCTTGGTTATAGTATTTCTTCGCAGCAATAGGAAAGCAAGTAGTACAGTAGCAGTTAGGTCTTTCCCAGCAGAAAGCACACCAATACCAATAGTTATCCAATAACAAATGGTCCACACTGAAAGTATAACATACAAGTAAAATTATATTGAGCTGACTATATTCACGTATTTAAGAGCATGAGTGTCCATGCGTGCATGCACACACACTAATGTCAATAACATCCACAAAAATTTTCAAAGCATTATACTCTTGTTTTTTTGTATTTATCTTTTTATGACTAGTATGCATAAAATAAAGAATCGGGAAGTCCCAGCTTAGAAATTATCACCAGTCATAAGGCAAATATGTCTTTATACTAAATATATTTCTGTGACCTAAAAAATTTGTTAAGAATACAGGAAAGGAAGAATTTATGATTTCTTAAATCTTTGCAATATATCCAGCATTGTAAAATTTTATATACTAGCTCCTGTAGGGTGATGAAATACTGTGACACAGGAATTGGCTAGAGAGTACTGGTCTAAAGTCATGGAGTGTGAACTGTCCTCCCCTCTCTTGACTTAGATGTCTGTTAGCATGTTCCTTAATACAAATCTTCTTTTTCAAATCCTTGATGAGTATCAGGACTTTGATTGAACAATTGGACACAAAGAACACACGTAAAATACTTAAACTTGGTCTCCTCAGTACCTGCCACATTCATAGATCATGTTTTTATTACTTTATTTTTAATTGTGTATGTGTGTGAGAGTGTAGGGGTATTTTTGCCTGCAGAAAACAGAGGTATACCCTTGAAGGTAGAGTTATAGGCAGTTGTAAACTGTCCCATACAAAACTAGCCCTATGCACAGATACTGTTAGTTGAACATTTACTGTGTGATAAGTAGGTACATTTTAACAAGGATTTATTTTATGTGTAGGAGTATTTTGCTGGTATGAATGCATGACCATGGCATGTCTACCTGGTACCCATGGAGGCAAGATGAGCCTGTTGAATTGCCTGAAATTGTAATAATCGATGGTTGTGAGCCATCATGTAGTGTTGAGAATGGAACCCAGGTTAACTGCTGAGCCATCTCTCTAGCCCTATGTAAGTACTTTGTATTTGCTCAGTTAATCTTTCCTTCTAACTCTACAAAGAAGCTACTTTCATTATGGTTATTTTCCAGGTTAGGTGTGGTATAGTTAAGAAAAGTAGCCAAAGATCACAGAACTATAAGGGGCAAAGGAGTTAGAACATGAATCCTAGGAGTCTGACCCAGAGTTGTGCTCTTAGCTAGGTAAATAAGTAAACAACAGATATGTTTTGAGTGAATATGAAATACAAACTATCTAGTAGGCAGATGTTTATAGGTTCTCAGTTTATTATTTCATTTTAATTAAAATGTGATTATATAATTTCCGCCTGTTACTTTTCTCTCTCCAAACCCTCCCATGTTCTTTCCTTCAAACCCTCCCATGTCCTCTTTAACTCCCTCTTGAATTGTTGGCATTTTCACTATTTCTATTACACACACACACACACACACACACGCACACACGCACACACACACACAGACTCCCTGCTAAGTTTGTCTAGTTTTGCACCAAAATTAAATTAGGTAAGAGGGATAAGTTCTAATATTCCATAGTACAGGATGGTGTCTGTAATCTGAAGTACTAGAAAAGAGCAGTCTAAAGGTACCAAATACAAAATAGTAATCTTCAAAGAGGCAGATGTCAATTACCTGATTTTTTTCATCATTACATATTATATACACATATTTAATTATCATGGTAGACTAATTGTCATGTGTCAACTAAAATATAAAAACAATTAGACACAGAACTCTTTAATTATATGTAAAAAGGTTCTTGGGTCTGTGAGATAGCTCAGAGGGCAAAGGTGTTTGCTGTTTAGCCTGATTGCTTGAATACAATACACATGGTAAGAGAGAACTGAATCTTATCTTTTGTCTGTTGGCTTCCATATGCACACATTGGTACATGTTCCCACAGACATGTACGCAAACACAGATAAATAATTTTAAAATTTCAAAACCAAATTTTCATATTTTTTCCAAAAAAGGCTCTTTTCCTGTTTGTGTTAATGAATGTGCTTGTACATGTGTCTGCATGTGCATGTGGAGTTCAGAGAACAACCTTAGGTATTGTTCTTCAAGTGCTACTTATTTTATTAGACTAAGACTTTTACTGGTCTAGAACTTTCCGAGCAGGCTTGATTGGCTTACCCAGAGTCTCATGGGTCTATCTGTCTCTTTCTACCTAATTCTGGGATTATAAATGTGCGCTATTCCTTTTCGTTTTTATGTTAATTTTTGCCATCAAACTCAGTTCTTAAATGTTCTAAGATAATTGGTTAAAAAAACAGACTACCAGAGAGAAACAGAGAGATATATAGAGAAAAAAATATGACAGATGGTTTATATAAAACACCCAGAACATCTAAGGAGAGTAAGCAATTCACAAATGGACTGATTAAAAGGTGATGCATAGTGAAATGTTGATGAAAATCTATAATCCTAGTACTTGGCAGGCAGAGGCAGGAAGGCAACAGTGAGTATGACATCAACCTGGGTCACAGAGTGAGTGTCAGCCCAGCCTCAGCTACAGAGATTCACTCTCAGTGAAACAAGGGAAAAAAAAAACAAAGACTTCAGGGAAATCTTGATTTAATTTGCCAAAATATTAATATCTCTGTGGTATATAAGATTTTTCTGATATAATTAAACTTATGAGTACCACCTGTATCCCAGCTACTAATGTCTAGTTAATACAAGTTCATTTTTATCAAGTCAAGTTGTTTAAATATTAATCTCTTTCTTAAATTCCAAATATATTTTAGATTTTGATTACGGATATAAGTTTAAGAGATCAAGAAAAAATTCTAAGGTGTTTTGTGTTTAAACACTTTATTTAAAATTTGAAACATCTTAAATTTTTAGAAAGCTATTAAGGTATTCATTGGCAAAACTATCCCATTACTTCTTATATACTGATCTATGGGGAAAAATTTCACAAAACAAACTGTTAAAGAAAAAATTAATTGCATAAAGGTAGCAAGTTAGCCTAAAAGCAAACTTAAACACAGACCAGGCTTAATCTTTGTAGATGAAGGCATAATCATTTTGTTAAGCATAATTACTTTCTGAAAAAAAATCGCTGTATATAAAAAGCAAATAGCAAATAATACAAAGATAGATCTAACTTGTTAAGCAATATCCACACTTGAAATTAGTCTTTTTAGAACTTAGGGCAACTTTCACGAAGTAGATAGCTGCCATTTGCTAATGTGATGACAATCATACAAATAAGGCATTTTAAAACACAAATGCCAAAGTCATATGGATTAATGCATAATTCAAATAATAATTTCTTACTTTAGACCATGAAAGATCAAGGAGATCAGCAGTATGTCCTTTATATTTGCAAAATGGCCGCTGCCGAAAAGGTGCATTTTTGTCATCTGGGTCTTCGTCAGTTCCACTACATACCTACTTAGACATAAAACAAACTTTAAAACTCGGATGGAATGCTATCAGAACAAGAACTTCAGACTTTTCCCGTCCATTTGTTCTCTCATAAATTTGCATGATGTCCAATTGGAATCTCAAGCCACCAAAAGTAGACTTCCCTGTTTATGCTAATTTATTACTTACCACCATTCTTTCTCTCCATTCAATGACAAACTAGAATCATTTCTGAGGCAACATACCCTGACATACTCTTTTCCATGTCTAAAAGAACCCCGTTCTTTGTCCTTTTCTTAGCTTCTGTTTCTTCAGAAGCAGACCTAGCTTAAGGGGTTGAGTCATGACTAGGCTAAACTAATTGAAGATTAGCTCACTCCATTTCCCAAGGATCACTAGGTGAGCCATAAGGTGTGTTCAAGGGATCTCATTTAAGAGACTTTCCCATATTTTGTCTTTGAACTTTTCCATGTGATTAACACAGTAGTTGCCTTCTTAGGACCATAAAGTGCAGAAGGAACCAAGAAAAAATAAAGTAAAAAGGAGAAAGTTGATAGAACTCTTGTTTCCCTAGTGATACTGCTGACCTAACTAACCCTGAGAAGCCTTACCTCTTGAATCACTTCTTCATTATTTATGCCATTTTAAAGTTAGGTTTCTATTACTTTATAGAAGTAGGTAGAAAATAATGCCATATATGCATGCCAAAATTGGTTATTGCATGCTATGTGTATTTATCATCAGAATGAATCCTAGCTAGGATATCTTTGAAATAGTTATTAATACTATGAAAATAAATACATGAAGGAAAGATCTTCCAGGTCTAAGAGGTTAAAATAACATATTAGAAGGTCACCTGTGAACAAGAGAATTAAGGTAGAATATAAGTTATCTAACTTGTAAGTCTAGATTTACCTCAACTGCTTCAGAGCATACAGCATGAGACAATACAGAGTTCCAGCTAAGCCTATATGTTTAGGGAAGAATGGTTAGGATGAGGATAGATATAAAAGTTCATGGAACTATAAAACGATATTAGGGCAAACAGGTATTTTTGAGACCACCTCACAAGATCTTACACGTGTAGCTCAAAATTCTATGTGGTATATGGCCACGGAGAACCAATACAGAATTCTGAAAGGGAAAAAGTAACGAGATCTAACTGGAGCTTTAGAGAAACTGTGAACAATGTCAAAGACTGTTTGGATGGAGCAAGTGAAGGAAGGAATAATAATAGGTTTAAGAAGGCAGGTTTGACTTCTGATACAGGTC
Organism: Grammomys surdaster; assembly: GCF_004785775.1. Taxonomy (NCBI): domain Eukaryota; kingdom Metazoa; phylum Chordata; class Mammalia; order Rodentia; family Muridae; genus Grammomys; species Grammomys surdaster. Next base: position 1,136,726 of record NW_021604667.1, on the reverse strand, counting down.
TTCAAAGATCTGAGCTAGGCTTGATCTGAGCGTCTCCTCCCTGAGGACTAACTTTCATTGTTTAGGAAAGTGCTATCCAAGTTGCCAAGGGAGACAAGCAATCAACATTTCTACCCAGATGTGAAATCTATGAACCACAATAAGCAGCATGGGATATCCCTAAGACTGTAATAGTGATATTAATATCTTGGCAGTAACCAACAACTGTAACTGGATTTAAGGACAAGAGGGTACTCTTGCCTGGTATTAGAAACCTAGCCCCGGCTAACCCACAGCTAGTGAGATTATGGATATTAGAAGAAAATATATTATTGTCAACAACAGAACCTACTACTACTACTAAATCAGCATAATTTCTAACTGCATTCTAAATACTTATTCATATATCCACAGATAAGTATAGCTCCAGCCCTCACCAAAGAATCTTCTATTTGCCATAAGTAAAGACCATCAAAGAAAATCACAAGTCATCAAAACAAACTGATCATAGGGTGCTTAGCCCCATTAGCTATATTTAAAACACAACTCCTACACCTAAGACTTAGGGACCTTATATCTTTTGGTTGTGAGCCTAGCCTTTAACATCTCAGACATCTATCCTGAAATAAATGTTAGTTGTCAAAACAAAAATTATCTTTGGGTATCTGTGCTTAAAAATAATCTTAAAAATGTTATCATCATCATCATCGAGAAAATAGGAGAAGAAAGATTTTAAGAGCCAGAGGACCAGGAGATCTGTTATGAGATTATATTGTGTAGGCATGACAGAGATGCTTCAATCTATGATACTACTACTATAGGGCTGCCTAAATAAGACTGGAACAAAGATAACACCAAATAACCTGCAGTGAGAAAGGGGGAAATGTCATGGGACCCCACCCTAGGACAAACAACTATAAGTAACTAATAATGCTTAAAGAGGGAAAAATAGTCTTTCTCCAAGAGATGAGCCTTACTAACTGCTTATACAATACCAAGTGTTCAACCCTGAATTCATGTACATATAAAGAACAATAATCATTCTCAGCAGGTTATATTAATATATTTATACCTCTCCCTCTGTGTGTGTGTGTGTGTGTGTGTGTGTGTGTGTGTGTCTGTGTCTGTGGGGGGGGGGAGGAGGGGGAGAGAGGGAAAAAGGAAGGGAGGGAGGGAGGGAGGGAATAAAAGTATAGGAAAAAATAATAGTTAAAGGAAATGGGCCAGGAATTTGAGAGGAAGCAGTGTGTCTTTGTATGGGGGGGGGGTGAAGAAACGAGGAAAATGATGCAATTATATTTTAATAAAAATCATCAAACTATCAAAATGAGGGCTTGAACTAGGACAGTAGTCATGGGATAGAAATAACCTATGAGTACTATTTGTTTATATCAGAACTTGATTATTGGTGCTGGAGACAAATCAAGGGCTCTAGCCCTATACAAAACTTTAAAATTTATTAAAACATCTTCATAGGAACCATGCAGGCAGACTAGAACACTGAGTTCTGGAGATTTTGCCAGTCACTTCTAGATAAAAAACTTCTTCCCAAAATTTTACTTCCAGACTAGTGAGCCTTGATAAAGACATAACATTAACAGTCTTGTCCTTTATATAAATCCAACTTCTTGCTTAATAGTATTTATTTTTCATTAACTCTTTAAACACATTTCCACTAGCAGCAATTCTAGGCTGTTTTAAGTAGCAGTTAAGTGTTATTACTCACTGACACACTACCAATTAAGTATAGTAAACAAAAATTTACCCCCAAAACACGAAGTTCTAGGTAAAAAAGCACACTTACAATTTATAGCATTAAGAAGAAATTTTACCCAGAATTGCATATTATACTCTTGTCCAACTATGGATTCCAAACTGAGAAGGCTAAAAGTCCATGCTAAAGCCAAGTCTACGATTTTTGAAACGTTACACAGCAGACCAAGCTATGCACACACTTCCCCTACACTTTCTGAGCTACTTTTGAGAATCAAGACAAACATTCATAGGGGACAGAATTCTAGGCTTCAGAACACTGACAGTGAGTACATGAGTGTCCTTGGCTCATCCCTCTCTGCAAAACTGTACAGAAGGTTCTATCATACTCTATTTCACATGAAGAAAAAACATGAAAGCACTTCAAAAGGAGTAAGAAACCACTACCATGTGCCAGGCAAAATGCATATGAAAATAATCTCTACAGTGCTTACTGTGTTCCACTGTATCTAAAGTTACCTTATATAACCCAAAAGCCATGAAAGAGACCTCATTCAGCTGTTTCAAGAAAGACCCAGAAGAATCAAAGCAACATCAAATGACCTTTTCACAAAATGATAAATTACTGAAGTATTTCAGAAGGAAAAAAACATCAAATAGTATAAGAAACATGACTAACTTTTCTATTATGAAAGTTTAATAGTTCTCATTTATAATGTCTTGCATTCAACATTTTAGTTACACTTGGAGATCAGAGGTGTGGGATTGACAGAAATAGTTATGAATCTATAAGCTTCAAAATATATACAAGACAGTCTTATAGACTGTTTTTAGAAGTAATAAAAACCTAGAAGTTTAAATAAACAGACTCTTTCCCTCAAAGCAAAGCAGTTAAAACTGCTACCATACATTAGTAAGTGAAGGCTTTAGAGAAAAAGAAAAGCATGAAAAATAGACATAGTCTGAATGGAAAGAAGGGAGACTGGAAGCATCCAGATAAGGGAAAAAAGCTTAGAATAAAAGAACAGATGCAAGAATTCAATGCTGACATCATGCCTACTACAGTCAGCATGGAGTGAGATATCCAGGATTAGTCCAAAGCCTAAATATAAAAACAAACTGAAAAGGAAGTTATGGTAAGCAATATAAATATAAAATGATATATGACACATTATAAAATCATATGAGTAATAATTTTGCCTGCTGGATTTAGGGAAACTAATAAGAGAATATAAGATATTTGAGCTGAATCCAGTAAGGGTACTCTGGACAAAGCAAAAATATGGGGAAAGAATCAACATGAAAGAATATTTAGGATACAAACCAGCATGGAAATTAGAAGTCACAGACACCAGAATATTAAAACTGTGTTAGAAAGGCAGTAAGAGGCAATATTAAGAAGTATCTTTTTCCTGGAGGTACTAAAGAGATGCCAGAAGAATTTAACTATAACTATAAAATGGCATAATTATTATTATTTTAAAAATACTAAATCCAGACTGAGGAAAAGTGATTATGTTTTATTTAAGTATGCATCAATAGGTTGGTACCTTGAATATTATTATTTACCATTTGGCACTCTTAAAACTTAAGGATTTCTCACTTGGGAATACTAATATATGAAACATTTTTAATACTATGTGTTAATTTTAATTAAATGCCTTGACAAAACTTTTTAATAATTGAAAATAATTTTAGGACATCAAATAAATGATAGTTTTATAGTAGTAACTATAAAATGTGAACATACCCCCGTGTCTGTGTCAGATTTTGATGAACTTAGACTTTCCTGAGATGGTGAAGGTGACACACGTCCTAAAAACAGCATAGTAATTGTAAAAAAGCATACATGTATATGTTCTCATTTACCAACAAGAAATACTCTGAAATAATGATACTAATAGAATATAATACTGCAGAAAAACACATTTTCTAAAGGCAAAGTATAACCATACAAGCACCCATGGACTTGTCCTTATCATTTTGAACAATCTTAATAAAATGGCTTAAACATTTCCCTAAGTCAGTAAACAAAATATCATTTAATCCATGTTATTCATAGTAAATGCATCCTTACATATTACAAAAAGCAATGGGAAACAACAAAAACCCAAGAAGTGCTCTGAGCTGAGGTTAGGTCTCAATGGCAACTGAAATAGGCTTTTTTGCCTCAGGTAGAACAAGAAAAAGAAAAATGACCAGGGAGGACAAAAAAAAAAAAAGCTCAATCAGTTATTCTGTAACTTTGTCTTGTTAAACACATCATCATCTTCAATTATATATTATATGTTAAGGAAACTCACAAAGGTTTTCCAAGAATATAGGGTCTCTAGAACTGATAGTGCAGCCTCATTATCTAAAATACTCATGAGGTTGAAGCAAGATCTTATGTTTAAGGCCTGTCAGAGCTACAAAGAAGGTTCAAGGCTAGACTGGACAACACAGTAAGGCACTGTCACATGATTTTTTTTTTTAATGAGAGGCAGACTGAAGTTAAGAATATAGCTTAATGATAAAACTTAATGATAGATGTCTGCTTTTTTGAAAACCTAGGTTCAATTTCTAGTACCAATAAATCTCCAAACAAAACAAACATAGGGTCTAGCTGGCTGACAGAATCTCTAGAAATGTCTATGTTCCTTAAATTGGTGCTTGGATTGTACTCTATATTTTCATCAATGGCTAACTCTATTTTCCTTTCTCTCATTTTTTAACTTCTTAAGAAGATTGGGAAGGGATGATTGGTGGATAAAGTTTGTTACATTAAAAACTATATAAACCTATAAAATTAGTCTCTACTTAATTTTTTTCAATATTTCCTAAATAATGACAAGAATATTTTGCTTAGGTATACTTAATGTTTGCCATAAATTTGTAATATTCTGAGGTTTTTCTTTGTCAGCTAACAGTTTTTTATATATCCACTGATATAATGACACACTTATTTTTCATGGCTATTTTCTTAATCTTCCTTAAGTTAGTGAGTATACATAGTATTCTTATTCTTTTTCCAGTTTAATTTGATCTGTCATTTTAATGTAGAATAGAATGGAAGCTTGCCAAGGAAATCCACAGAATTCTAAGTGGTTGATAAAACTGTACACTATACTTGAAAAGGTATAAATCAAAAGCTTTGTGGTATTCTTTGTATTAGGTCTGGAATTTTTTTTCTATTTGCCTTACTCTTCCTGTATAAGGCTGGTCATCCTTGAATTCTTGACCTTCTCACTTTAGCCTTGCAAAGGGTAAACATTATAGGTGCATAAAACGATGCTAGGTAAACACTGGGTATTATGATTAGTAGTTATTACTAATGAGTAACTTGCCAGTTAAGAAAAGCAATACATTTGAATATTTCTTATTAGATTTTAGAGCTTGTTGGACTTTTAAGTAACTGCATGGTCTTTATGATTTCAACATTTCTAATCTGAAAAAAAAAAATAGAAAACTGAGCATTTCCTCAGTGTATAAGATTCAGAATTACAAACCATTTTAGGATTTGGGAACTGAGGAGGCTCAACCTATATTGCATCGAAAAGACAAAAATTCCAGATTTACTTAGGTATTTAAAGAAATAAAAAATGAGCTGGGCATGGTGGCACACATCTTTGATCCCAGGGAAGCAGAAGCAGGTGGATCTCTGAGTGTGAGGCAAGCCTGGTCTACAGAGAGAGTTCCAGGACATCCAGGCCTACACAGGTCTACACAGAGTTCTGTCTTGAAAAACAAAATAAACAACAAAAAAAGAAGAAATGAAAAATACCTTCAGTATTGTATTTCATTCGCATATTGTTGAAATAGTCAAAAGCATTTTTTAAAGCCCATATTCTCACTATATTGTCTTGTCCAGCTGAGGCAAGCAATCGGCCACAGTGAGAAAATTTCATGGTCCAAACAGCTCCCTATGAAACATAAACAGAAGGTCCAAAATGACTTTACAAGCTTAAGAGACATTACTTTAACACAACCTTTGAAATTATGCAAAATTATACATAGTAAAACAAAACTCACTTCCCTAGCACAACTTATGGCCTCAGGTGCTATACTACCACAAAGGGAAGCTTTCAGAAGAAAGGTCTATTAACATCATTATCATTTTCCATAGTTTAATCTAACAAATTGAAAACTTCTGAACTATGGTCACATATTAATAAAAATGAGTTCTATCTTTGGATGCATATATGCATGTGTATGAACATTTGTATAGAGGTTGGGGGCAACTTCAGGTGCCATTTCTGAGAGTTCCTAGGTGGCCAGTAATGCTGTTTAGAAAAGCACAAACCAGACCTTAGAAATCTCAGTCCCTTAAGTAAATCCAAAAGGGTAAAAAAAAAAGCTCTCACTTGTCACTAACAACTCCTATCAAGACTAAAAAGAACAAAGCCTACCCTAGCTGTGGCACCCCTGGTATAAATTCCTTTGAAGTAACTAAAAATAGTATGGTCTTACTTGCTTTTCTCTTTTACAATACATAGATAGCCTCTATAGAAACTGAAAATATTTGAGAACTGTATGTTTAGAAAAGTGCTAAAGAATGGGGGGGGGAGGGTTCTTTAATATGGAAGGGCCAAATCTTATTCCAACAAATAAAATCATAACACATTTAGGTGTAGTAAAAAGTTATCTGTCTACAGATTCTCAGAGTAGAAAGATTATCAAGGTTAGAATTGACAGCTAATTTACTTAAATAGTATTTATTTCTACAAAAGTCAAATACAGTAACAAAATTATCATTTTTATCCTAATATATTTTACTTCAGTAGGAAATAAATGTAGGCTCAATATACTATAAAAAGATTGAATATGTTCCAAAATGAAAACATTACAAATAATTAAAACATTTGATTCACAGTCACTTTGTAGTTAGGGCAAGCTTAGGCTATATTTGATTTCCTGATCAAGGGCTCAGAATAGTTTACCTAGGTTTGAGTTTGACTGCTATCATCCTTGTGTTCCTAGATTTGCAGAAGCTAACTGCAATACAGTCTGAATATTTTTGTTTATATTGGTAGGCTTGATTTTTTTTTCTTTGCGCTGTTAGGGATCAAACCAGAGCCTCATCAAGATGAAGAAAGCACTCTCCCCACAAGCCACATGCCCAGTCTGGTACTTCAGAAATCTGAAAGAATGCAAACCTCTACCTATCTCTGTGTCTTGGCAGAACATTTTACTATAGAAAACACTTTGGGATTCTGAATATTTTTCATTAAGGTACTATGGATTGAAAGTAGGGCTTTATGTATGCTGTACAGATGCTCTTCATATTCATTGTCCTAAAATATTTATTTAAATTATGTCTTGGAATATTTAAATATTTTTAAAAGTGACAGACTACCTTCTAATTTAAATGCTTTAAAGTTTGATCCCTCTGCAAAGTTTTCTCGGTTTTATAGCCTAGAATTCATTTATTCTAAAGCTCATTTTCATTTTGTGATTGGGCTGGCCTTGACCTTGTCATCTTCCTGCCTCAGCCTTCTATATGCTGGGATTATAGGACTGAGCGAGTTCACTCAGCCTAAGATATTATTTCTTAAACAGTATTTCAGAGATAAACTTTTCATCTAAATATATTAATATAAATGTACTGTTCTTGAGTCCAATTAGTAGAAGTACATACATTGGTAAAGATAAGTTAAATAGAAGCCTCAAAAAATACCCTACCAATCATGAAAAATGAAAACAGTTACCTACCATGTGTTCACCACTAAGATCTTGTACCACTTTGATCTGATCAAAATCATAAGGTCCTTTGAAACCATGTGCTGCCTTGAATTTTACTGGTCTTGTATATGGCATTCCTTCATCATCACTTGATGAAGGGTCATCTTGATCAGTATGAAACACTAAAGATAAAGCAATGAAAATAATTAATGGTTAATACATATCTAGTTACAATCATTGTTTCAAATATGTTGATTACCAAGCATACTGCTAGTAAACAGGGAAGCAAAATTTGTCTATTACTGTATAACATACTGGTTAAGAAAATGGAATCTGATGCTACATTGGTTACAAAAGGAGTCTAGCTGTTATTTATAATCTAGGTGACCATAAAGAAGTTACTCAATCTGTCTATACATTTTAAGTTTTCTCACCTATAAAATGATGATAATGATGATACTCACTTCGTTGAGTTCTTATAAGTAAATTAATTAATTCATGCTAATTCTTAGACGATTATCAGGTAGAGTGTAATTATTAAATATACTTATTAATAAAACAAATGAGTATAATAGTGACAAAGACACAGTGGGCTTTGATCTCTGCAAATTAAGAAAATCTATTTTTACATTATTCATTGTGTACATGTGCATGCAAATGAGGTGCATATGGAGTCTGTTCTACTCTTCTGTCATATACATTATAGGGATTGAAATCTAGTTGTTGGGCTTAGCAGCAAGCTTCTTTACCCACTGAGCAATCTTGCTGTCCCCCAGTTTTGTTTTATGTATGTGTGCATGTATGCACGGATGTGTATGCATGCACATGTGTGCATGTGCATGTATACATGGGTGCATGTACATGCCAAATCACAAGAGATCAGAGAGCAATTTTTTGAGAGTGGATATAGTCGTACATCTTTTTTGAAGCAGGGTTTCCCTTGTTTTGATTTTTTTTTTTCTGTTGCTGTGCTACATATTGCAGAGTAGTAGGAGAGCAATTCTCCTTTCTCCATCTCCTATATCATTATAAAAATGTTGGCATTACAGGTACACACTACTGCATTTAGCTTTTGAGTGAATTCCAAGGGACATATCAGGCTTCTATGGTGTTTTAGGGTTTCCATTGCTGAGAAGAGACACCACGGCCAAGGCAACTTTTATAAAGGACAAGCATTTAACTGGGGCTGGCTTACAGGTTCAGAGGTTCAATCCATTATTATCAAGGCAGGAAGCACTGGCAATCTGGCAGACAGGGTGCTGGAGAAGGATCTGGGAGTAATTCATCTTGTTTGAAAGCAAATAGAAGACTGGCTTCCAGGCAGCTAGGAGGAGGATCTCAAACCCCACCCCCATAACAGTGCCACTCCTTATAAGCCAAGTATATTCAAACCACCATATTTTTACTCCCAGGTCTCCACAAGCTTGTTCAAAGACATGAGTCTATGGGAGCAATCCCTAGCCATAACATAATGAAAAATACATTTAGTTCAGCTTCAAAAATCCCCATAGTTTATCACAGTTTCAACAATATTTAAAAGTCCAAAGTTCAAAATCTCTTCTGAGATACTCCCCTAAAAACTCAAAATCAAAACAGATCACATATCTCAAACATCATGTAGGATATGCATTATTACTCTAAAATGTCATAGTGAGAAAATACTGGACCAAACAAGAGCAAAATCCAACTGGGCAAACTTTACATCTTTACATCCAAACTTTACATCTTCATGTCTGATGTCAAAGCACTCTTCAGATCTCCAATTCCTTTCAGCTTTGATGACTATAACAAACTTCATTCTCTTGGGCTAGTTCGACTCCATACTAGCAGCTTTCCTCATTAGGAATCCCATGGCTCTGACATCTCTAACATCTAGGGATATCCAAGGCAACTTCAATTTTACAGCTTCTTTTTCTAATGTCTCAAATCCATATATGATCTGGGCTCCTCCAAAGGGCTTGGGTCACTTCTCCAGCTCTGCCCTCTGTAGCAATCTTAGGCTATGACTGACTCCACTCCACTGCACTCCACTGCTGCTGCTGCTGCTGCTGCTGCTGCTGCTGCTGCTGCTGCTGCTCTTACATGTCATCCCATGGTATTGGCATCTCCAATATACTGGAGTCTTCCATTCCAATTAGACTTCACCATAGGCTTCCATCATGGTGCCAAGCCTCAAATCCTTTGTATGATCCCTTCAGTCCTGGGATGTCAACTGCAACTGAGGCTGCACCTTCACCTATGCCCTCTGTGGCCTCTCACAGTACCAAGCCTCACCTGCTCTAAATGATACCTTCATGCCTTCAAAACCAGTACCACCTGGGCAACTCTTACATGTTACCAAGTACAGATGCAGTACAAGGTACAATCTTGGTTATCTCTGGAACATGGCTTCTTTGTGCTCTCAAAAAATACTTCCCAGAAAATTTCACCTCAGTGATGCTGGTCTCTCCTTAATCAGCCCTAGTTTCTTAGCTCCAGCTAGCCAGCATCAATTGTCCCAGTAGTTTCACCCTATTAACTATAAAGCTAGAGCCACGTGGCCATAGATGCTGAGTTCTGCTGCTTGCTGGGGCAGGAACATGGTCCCCTTGTTCTATTATATTATCACCAGCTTTCTGTTTTCCAACTCCCTCATTGCCTAAGCTTGGTTGGACTGAAAGATCTGTATGGTTTAGTCTCCTGAGTGCTGGGATTAAAGGCATGTACCTAAGCTTTTCTTTACCTGGAACTTGCTCTGTCCCAGGCTGGCCTTGAACTCAGGGATCTGCCTGCCTCTATGTCCTGGAATTAAAGATTTATACTACCATCCCTGAACCTAAATTTAGTTGGGTGGGATCTTGCCCCAAAGTTGCCACTCCCTTAATCTGTTTCGCTCCTGAAACACAGGATTCAACTCCATTGCACTTCCTGGTGCCCTTTTACCTTTGACTCACACATTTTGTATTTTTTTCTTTTTAAGCTTACTGTACTTCATCAAGATGTTCATTATGAGAGCAAACCACATCACACATTCTAAACTGAGTCGTTTTGTGCAATTACTTTTACTCTCTTCACCTTAGCTTCACCAAAATATCATAAGAATTGGCTCTTGGCTACATACTAAAATTCTTCTCTTCTGAAACCTCTAGAGCCAGGCTTCCACACTTCAAATCATCTTCAGCAACAAAGTTTTCCATATTCCTACTAGGATAGCCCATTAAACCCCACTTAAAGCATTCAATTGCTTTCTAAATCTAAAGTCTCAAAATCCATATTCTTCTAAACAAAAGTATGGTCTGGCCTATCCCAACAATATTCCACTCCTGGTACCAACTTCTGTCTTAAGTTAGGTTTTCATTGCTGAGAATAGACACCATGACCAAGGCAACTCTTATAAGTAACAACATTTAACTGGGGCTGGCTTACAGGTTCAGAGGTTCCATCATGGTAGGAAGCATGACAGCATCCAGGCAGACATGGTGCTTGAGAAGGGATGGGAGTTCTACACTTTGTTAAGAAGGCAAACAGGAGAAGACTGGCTTCCACACAGCTAGGAAGAGAGTCTCAAAGCCCATTCCCACAGTGACACACTTCCTCCAACAAGGCCATACCCCCTAACAGTGCCACTCCCTATAGACGAAACATAGTCAAACCACCATACATGGAAAGCTGGCAAGTGCTTTTATCCAATCAAACAACTGCCTAACCCAGGTTTACCTAATTAAAGAACATTTTTAAAATTTTATTTATTTTTATGAGTATGAGTGTTTTGTATGCATGAATGTCGATGCATTAAGTGTGTGGTTGTGCCCACAGAATCCAGAAGAAAATGTCAGATCCCCTGAAACTGGAGTTAGACACAGCTCTAGGATGCCACGTGAATACTGGGAAATTTAACATGTGTTTTCAGGAAGAGCAGCCAGTGCTCTTAAGCACTAAACCATTTATCTAGTCCCTTAAAAATAGCTTTAAAAGCCAAACAGTCTGACAAAATCAATTTTCATCTAATCACTGTATAGTAAATCAATCAAGGTTGTTACAATCACAAAACCACTGAACTAATTCTTACTTAAAACATATACATTTTCATTCTTCATATTCATAAAATTAAGTGACTCACTTGTGGCTATAAAAGTTTATTGTATTCACTGATATAGAGTGCTTCTTATAAATGACAAGCTAAATTTAGAATACACACATTAATGGAGTATTCAGGTGAAACATCCTTATTTTACTGACCTTCATCTCTTACACTTTTAACTTTATTTATAGCACGTTCACCATATTCCTCAGCAAGATGCTTTGCTCTCTTTACTGATTTTCCAAGGAATTTCTTTAGTTGAGTCCTAAAGAAAATACAAAAAAGTATATTGTCAAAACTTGCGCGGGGAACTATCCACAGACAAACTTAAGAACTATCTTTTAAAACATTAATAGTAAGTATTCAAGATTTCAGATTCCTTGTTTTATGGAATGAACATATTCAAATCAGTATGCTCCAGAGAAAATATACAATGAATATGATTTCTCTCAGTTAACAGTTATTCTAGAGCCACACCTTTCAAGTGTGAATAATAATTGACGGGCAGTGGTGGGGTGGAGATGGACATGTTTAAGCACATCTGCTGGTCCTATCCCCAGATAATCTGGTTTGAAGAGCTTGTGGAGAAGCTACAAATATGCAGTTAAATAATCATGAGAAGATTGCTTTAGAGACTTTTCTCTAAGAATATATTTTTACCAGCAAAAAAGATGGGTAAAAAAAGTCATTTATCTAAAAAATAGAACACCTGGGAAGTCTAAAATGATCTCTTCTGTTTTTTTCTTTCATTTGGGTATATATTGTAATAAAATTAGAGTGAGGTTTCCCAAGAGACACTCCCAAACACAAAGTAACACAATTATCAACAGCTTCCAAAAACATGATCTAATTATTATTCCTTTCAATTAAAAAGTAGGTATGTGCATCAACAGCAAATGGATAAATAAGTGTTGGTATAAAATATAATAAAACAAATCCCTATTCTTTGAATTGCCAAGCTCTTATTCATCTTACGGTCTGTGCAAATGTGTTTCCTCCTGACTTGAACACTCCAGCACGGATTACTAATTTCTATTTATAATTTCTATTTATCTTTTAGGTTTCAGAGCAAATACCTGTCTTTCAAAACGGGCTTCCTTGAACCAAAACATGTTTTCTTGCTGTACACTTCCATAGTACCTTATAGGTTTTTTTGACAGTAATCACAAATATAGCTGCACTCTTGTGCATAGTTACATATTTAGTATCTGCCTCATCATTTAACTTGAAGGTCAAAGAAGGCATTAGTGTAATTGTCTTAACTACTATATCCACAGGAACTGATTCCTATGTATGGTTCATAGAAAGACTGCAATATATTTTTGGTGCTACCATGAAGAGATGCCATGACTTATTTTATTTATATTAATAAAAATATAAGCCAACAATTTAGAGATATAATGTAATCCCTCTGTTGTAAGAAACAAATATTCTGGGGCTGTGAGTCTAGCTCAGTGACAGTGTGCTTCCTTAGCATGTGCTGGTCTCTAGTTTTGATTCACCAGCATTGTGAAAAAAGTCATGAAGAATCTTGATGATTCAAAAATTATCAGAACACTGATGATTTCTGGCTGTGAGATTATTAGAACTTTTATTTTCAATTTTAAACATTTCTGTTATTATTTTCAATCATCATAAAACAGATAAAATAATTTTGTAGTGCTGGGGATTTGAACCCAGTGCCTTGCATATGCTAGGTGAGCACTCTATCATTGACCTACATCCCCACCCCTATAAAACAAGTTTCTAAACCCAAAATAAGGTGGCTACTTTACAGATAACTATAAGTTTACTATAATTATGTTTAGTTTTAATTGTCAATGTGACATACTCTAGAATCACCTGAGAAGGAAGATTCTATAAGAAATGGTCTAGATTGGGTTAGCCTGTGAGCATGTCTGTGTGCATGTCTATAAGCATGTTTTGATTAATGGGAAGACTATGGGTGACATCATTCCCTGGGTAGAAGATCTTGGGTCATTTAAGAGTACAGAAATTACACTGAGAACTAATGTGCAGGTATTAATTCATGGCTTTCTGCAATTTACTGTGGATGTCTTATGACTAGCTGCTTCAAGTTCCTGCTTGTCTTGCAGGAACTGCCTTACCTGCAATTATAAGCTATGAGCCAAATAGACCCTTTCTCTTTTAACCTGCTCTTATCAGGGTTTTTATCATGCCAACAGGAAATAAAACTAAAATGATTACCATTTTAAAGTCAAGGTAACGTTTAACTCATTGAGGAGGTGACTTTGTAAACTATAGACTTTCATGCTTTTTTATATGATACTTAATATTTAGTAGTATCTTCTCATTGATGAATAGTGTCAGTTATCACTCAGACTATTCTGAGGGCTTTTCAGACAGGATTCACTTAGGCTCAACTATTGGTAGCTTCCTCAGACTTCAAAATAACTCGCTATGGTCCAGGAAAGTCAGAATCACAGGCCATTTTCTTTTGGCCACTATCTACCTTCTTGGTTTATTCCATCATTCAGTTCAAATATGTCTATGTTCTATGTGTATCATGGTAAAAGAAAACGCTACAAAGAGTCCCTGTATATACAGACTATTGTACTATGTATGGCTCTTCTCATCATTTTCTGATTACAATCTTGCAATCTGAATATTACGCAAAAGTCTTTCATGTCAACATATATGTCATGGTTTGCAGTTTCTCTGTTGCTTGGTAAGCTTAGGTACTCGATGACCAGATTTAAAAATTGATTATATAAATCAAGAATGAAACTGAAAAAAACTAAATTTTTTTCTCTTAGAAAAATGAGCTTTAGCAGGACATAGTGATGTGTACCTGTAATTGCAAAACTCAGGACAAAAAAGCAGGAGGCTGTGAGTTCAAGGACAGACTGAACTAGTATAGAGAGTCATATAGTGAGAACTAGCATAGGAAAAGCAAAATAGAAAAAAAAATGAGCTTTAGGGCATAGACAACAGCTCACTTAGATATTTACATTTCCTGAACAATTCTTAAATTTCTGGACGCTGACAGTTGTCACTGCTAGATAGCTCACTTTCAAATACCGGCATTTTTGGCACATCTTCTCTAAATAGTCTTACCTCATTTAATATACAAAAAAAAATCAGACTTAAGTGGATCATTTGCTTTGGACTTTATATAGCAATACTGTCAATTTAGTGACTCATATATTATCAGGTACAATCCTTCTGACCACCAATATACTAGGTATTTGTGTGGGGTAACAGAAGAAACATAGGATCATAAACCTTTCATATCACATTGTTTTTTTTTATTTTAGTGGAATTGCTTCAAGTTTCTCTCCATTTAGATTGATGTTGGCTACTGGTTTTCTGTATATTATTTTTATTATGTTTAGGTATGGGCCTTGAATTCCTGATCTTTCCAGGAGTTTTAACATGAAGGTGTGTTGTATTGTCAGTATTAGCATAGTAAAAATGGCCATCTTACCAAAAAAAAAAAAAAAGCAATCTACAGATTCAATGAAATCCCCATCAAAATTCCAACTCAATTCTTCAAAGAGATAAAAAGAGAAATTCTCAAATTCATCTGGAATAACAAAAAACCCAGGATACCGAAAAATATTCTCAACAATAAGAGAACTTCTGGGGGAATCACCATCCCTGACCTCAAGCTGTACTACAGAGCAATAGTGATAAAAACCACACGGCATTGGTACAGAGACAGACAGGTAGATCAATGGAATAGAATTGAAGACTCAGAAATGAACCCACACACCTATGGTCATTTGATCTTTGACAAAGAAGCAAAAACCATCCAGTGGAAAAGAGACAGCATTTTCAACAAATGGTGCTGGTTCAACTGGAGGTCAACATGTAGAAGAATGCAAATTGATCCATTCTTATCTCCTTGTACAAAGCTCAAGTCCAAATGGATCAAGGACCTCCATTCCAATACACGGAATCTAACAGAAGAAAAAGTGGGGAAGTCCCTGGAACACATTGGCACAGGAGGAAATTTCCTGAACAGAATACCAATGGCTCAGTCTATAGATCAACTATTGACAAATGGGATCTCACAAAATTGAAAAGCTTCTGTAAGGCAAAGGACACCGTTAATAGGATGAAACAGCAATCCCTACAGATTGGGAAAAGATCTTTGCTAACCCTCCATCTGATAAGGGCTAATTTCTAATATATACAAAGAACTCAAAAGTAAAATTCTAGAGAACAAAATAACCATATTAAAAATGGGGTACAGTTGCTGGGCGGTGGTGGGGCACGCCTTTAATCCCAGCACTTGGGAGGCAGAGGCAGGCAGATTTCTGAGTTCGAGGCTAGCCTGGTCTACAGAGTGAGTTCCAGGACAGCCAGGGCTACACAGAGAAACCCTGTCTCGAAAAACCAAAACAAAAAAAACAAAAAAAAATGGGGTACAGAGCTAAACAACTCTCAATTAAGGAATCCTGAATGGCCGAGAAGCACCTAAAGAAATGTTCAACATCCTTAGTCATCAGAAAAATGCAAATCAAAAACACCATGAGATTCCACCTCACACCAGTCAGAATGACTAAGATCAAAATATAGGTGACAGCAGATGCTGACAAGGATGTGGAGAAAGAGGAACAATCCTCCACTGCTGGTGGAACTATAAGCTGGTACAACCACTCTGGAAATAAGTCTGGCAGTTCCTCAGAAAATTGGACATAGCATTACCTGAGGACTCAGCTATACCACTCCTGGGCATATATACTCAGAAGATGCTCTAACATACAACAAGGACACATGCTCCATTATGTTCATAGCAGCCTTATTTATAATAGCCAGAAGCTGGAAAGAACTCAGATGTCCTTCAACAGAGGAATGGATACAGAAAATGTGGTACATTTACACAATGGAGTATATTACTCAGCTATTAAAAACAATGAATTCGAGAAATTCTTAGGTAAATGGATGGAACTAGAAAATATCATCCTGAGTGAGGTAACCCAGATACAAAGAATAGACATAGTATATACTCACTGATAAGTGGATATTAGTCCAAAAGCTAAGAATACCCATGATACAACTCACAGAGCATATGAAAATTAAAAAAGAAGAAAGACCAAAGTATGGATGCGTCAATATTACTTAGAAGGGGGAACAAAATAATCACAGGTGGTAGAGGTAGGGAGAGACCTGAGAGGGAGGGAAGAGAGTGAGGGGAAAAAAAAGTGGAGGCAGGATCAGGTATAGAGAGTCACAAAATTGAACAGAAATACGTAACAGTAGGAGATGGGGAACTGGGGGTTGCCACTAGAAAGTCCCAGATGCCAGGGAAGCAAGAGGTTCCCAGGACCCAACAGGGATGAATTAGCCAAAATACCCAACCCCAACAAAGGGGAGAGAGAACCTCTAAAGTCCTTCTCCAGTAGATAAGCACGGCCCCCACTTCAGCGATGGGGCCACCCACCATCTCAAAAATTTCAACCCAGAATTGTTCCTATCTAAATGAAGCAGAGACCAAAGGAAAGGCCATCCAGAGATCACCCCACCTAGGGATCAATTCCACCTGCAGACACCAAACCACGACAGTATTGCTGATGCCAAGAAGCACAGGCTGACAGGAGCCTGATATAGCTCTCCCCTGAGAGGCTTTGCCAGCACCTATCCAATACAGACGCAGATATTCACAGCCAATCATCATATTGAGCATGGGGACCCCAACAGAAGAGTTACGGGAAGGACTGAGCAAGTTGACTGGATTGCAACCCCATAGGAAGAACAACATTATCATCTAACCTGACCCAGAGCTCCCAGGAACTAAACCACCAATCAAAGAGTACACATGGAGGGAGCCATGACTGTACCTACATATGTAGTGGAGGACTACCTTATCTGACATCAATGAGAGGGGAGTCCCTTGGTCTTGTGGAGGCACGATGCCCCAGCATAAGGGGATGCTAGAGAGGTGAAGAAGGAATAGGGGGGTGGGTAGGGGAGCACCCTCATAGAGGTAAAGGAGAAGGGGGATGGTATAGGATTTTGTGAATGGGAAACTGGGAAAGGGGACATGAGAAATGTAAATAAATAAAATAAGCAATAAAAAAAGAAAATAAAAAGAAAGAGAAAGGAGATCAGCAGGAGAGGGGGAGACAAGAAAAGGAAATAGAGCTGAGTATGATCAAATATATCATATACATGTATGAAAACGTCATAATGAACAACATGTATAATATGTGCTGATAAAATGTTTTCCTTTCAAAATTAGAAAATGACATAAGATAGCATGCTAAAGATAAAAAATGAGTTATGTGGATATAGACTTATGAACTGGAATAGTTAGAAAGATTACTATATACTTTGTGTAGAAATAGAACTAGGGTTTGGAAAGATGACAAGAAGGAGAAATGATATTTAAGGACAATGATGTCATTTACTCACAATCTAGCACCTATGATGGAAAACAATATGAGGATGATAAAAAAATATATTGATTGATTTCCGTTATGTCAGATTCTTTAAAGGTAACTTATACAAATGTAAGACAGTCATGATCAACCAATAGAGGATAGGGAAGAGTAGCATTGAATGTACATTTATTACTGATTTAAAACCATCAGGAAGAAGACCACATACTCCAATTCAAAGCAATTCTCTTAAACTAAAAGAAATTATGAGAAAGAACTTACTGGAATTAAGTGGTAGCAGATTATGTCCAAGCAATACTGCAAGGATTTGATCATCTTATGAGTTTATGATAGAGCAATGACTGGTGATGGTAAAATTAGTTGAGGCAACATAACAATACTGGGATTGTGGTAATACTATCATATTAGAAGCTTCGGGATGAGTGTAACTAGGGGCTATATATGAGATAAATTTCTTTACAAGATCTGCTTTACAATAATGAAAAAAAGTGGCCAAGAACACTTTTGTATTACATTTTTTATTAAAAATAAACCTGGCAATGTTATTAGCCTTCTAATGAACACTTAAAAAGAAGAAAAGAGATGTAGTGTAACTTACGTTTTCTGTTTTAACCTTCCACCATCGGTATCTGTTTGTTGTGACTGTAACTTTTCTTCATCATCTGACTGTGTGGCATCATTACTATAAGAAGGAAGAAGTTATTTGAAAAGAAACCCTTTTTCTTCTCAAAAAAAAAAAATGTCCTTTAATACTTATTATACAGTTACTAATCAGAATAAGAAAATTTATCTTGATGTTTTATAGAATTTCAAATTAATGAAGAACTAGAGAATTACTAAATAGTTTTCAAGCTTAAAGTATGGAATATTAAAGCAAACTGCAACGTGTAAAATTTAAGTTAAAGCAATTTAATAGCTTTTGATAAAATACTATAACAAGGCTGTGCAAACTAATAATAAAGTAACTTGTAGATAGCTTTTTCTTAGTCCATCATGTACAACATATATTAAATTAACTAAGACCACTTGCTTTTCTAGAACTTATTCCTTAGACTGCATTACATATGAAAGATCAGTCACTTCAATCTAAAGCAATTTTTCTGACTGCAATAAACACTACAAATACTTAGAAAGCAAAGTTTTAGAAGACTTAGTCCTCATCACACTTGGTCTTTAGTCTTAATGTATTGTGTTAATACTGTCTCCAGCATAAATTTTAAAAAGACAAGAAACTAAAGAGTATGAGATTAAAGATTTAGAATAGATTCCCAAGATAACTATATGCCTATAACAGAGATAACAGGTAAAGAATACATAGTTGAACTAATTTTACTTTTAGATTAAAATAGAAAATTTAGTTTAATGAAATATAGACAGTTGTAGTTCATAAACCTAAATAATCACTACTGCACTACAGTACTGTAAATGTTAAATAACTTTAAGTCATACCTTACATACTCCTTTGTCCTTCTCATGATGTGCAGAGTGAGAGGATTAATACCTGTTGGCAACTTCTCTTCAGCAAGACTTAAAGGTATTTCTTCTCCAGTATCCAAGTTCTTAATCATTACACTGGCTAAAATTTCCTGTATGTAAAAAGGAAAAAAAAAACATCATTCTTAATTTTCTTTTAAAATTATTTTGAATTGTGTGTGTGCATGTATGTGCGTATATGTATATGCTGTGCAGAAGCAAGAGGTGTTGGTTCTCTTGGAACTGAGGTATCAAACCATCATTCTGCAACCCATAAACATGTACAAACATGAAATGTCAATTAAAAATAGAGTAAATTGTTACAGTAACATGAAACATCAGTGTATTAACAATTTTTTAAGTGTAGTTTAGGATCATGATGCACACTTATAGTATTATGTAACCAACACCACGATCAATTTCTAGTCATTTTCCCCTTATGAATTTTACATTTTATGTTTTTACCTCATCAGTAAGCTCTCTCCCAGAGTTGGATCTAGGTCTCTGAGGGCCCATCACTTCACCTGCTACTGTCTGCACATCAGATGCTTTTCCATTTTCCTAAAATTATAATTGCATAAACAAGCAGACTGAAACAATTTCTAAAAATTTTAATTATTCATTACTATGCGCACTTCTACAAAATTCCACAAATCAGATAAAAAGGTGTACTGAAAATTTAAAAGATAGATTTTAGTCCTTTATTATTCTCTGCATGCTGGAAGGTATTAGACACGAAAACTACTGCTGCTCATTAAATCATGCCTTAGTAGTATTACAAACAAATAAATGTTTCATTTGAAACCCATCCAAAACAATAGCTCTCTGTTAAGACTGTAATTAATTCAGGCTATATGTGGATATTGATAAAGAAGGGTTAGGACAACTTCTGTTTATATAAAAAGCTAGACGACAACTATGGTAAAAATTTTACATACAGTTGTCATTACATTCTCTGTTACATTAAAAAATAACAGTATTTTAAAAAGGCAAACACAAAATCTTACAAAAGCAGACTGTTTGTGATCTCTACTGTATTGTTATAAGATGGTAATATCACATTTCCAGGACTGTTAACCGCCCTCACCTCAGCTCCTCTATAAATTATCCCGAGTTCCAGAATTTGGCTGTAGTAAAATGTTGTGAAGTATTTTTGTATAGCCAACAGCCTAGTACATATTTTTTTTTTAATGTGTAGGAAAGGGAACTTGTAACATTAAACACAGCAGTAGCTATTTTTTTTTAAATACCATAACCTGCCACACACTTGGCATATAGTAGCAGCAGAAAACCTTTAAGGTGGGCCATTTCCCCCTGTTTTATCAGTGAGGCCTCTAAAAATCAGATGCTAAATAGCTAGCTAACCTCACTAAACTAGTTAGTAGCCAAGCTAGACATGGAAGTAAAGTGGTCAGGTGTAAGGGACAAAGAAATATTTGGTCTAGATAAGAAAGACAGTTTCAATAATTATATCAGTCAGTTATATGAAGTTTGAATTCTCCTTTATCAAATATAATAGTAATTAACCAACCTGGGCAGTAACTATTTTATCTCCACTGGTAGCACTTGCTAAGTCGAGAGAAGGCTGGGAATCTCTAACTGTACTCTCTGAAGCCATATTTGTAGTTAGCAGAGAATCAGATGTAATATTGTCTTTGGGCACTGAAATGATAATAAAATTAATAAGAGTAACAATAATAATGACAATGATTATTTATAACAGAATAATATCAACAATTTTACACATACACACACACACACACACGTGTACACACATGCCTATTCAAGCACGCATATGGCTTTCTTTTCAGTATAGAATAGTTTATTCAGGGCATGGAGAGAGTTGAGAGAAAGGCAGAGAGAGGGGTGTGTGTTAGGAAGGAGAGAGAGAGGAGGCCAGTCATGAGCATGTGGAGAGAGAGGGGGAGGGGAATGGGGACAGGCGGAGCAGGAGCAAGAGGAGAGAGCAAGAGCAAGAGAAGAAGAGCAGAACAGTGGCTTTTATTACTCGTTTTCTTTATTGAAAAGCCATGGTTCAAATGAATTATTTAACTTTTTCAAGACTACAATTTATATATTCAAAGATCTAGGATTTACATTTAGATTATAAGTTTTTCAATCCCTTTCCACCATTGCCATATAAATTCTTAGAGGGTAAAAGATATGAAAGTCTAGAGTATGCCAAGATATTCAGTAATATTATTATAACTTATTAACAATATAATACCTTTCACCTTTTGTCAACTTACTCCAGAAATAATTTACATAACCTAGCTATGCTTTTTTCTTTAGCATAAACTGAAACAAAAGCAGAAAAATTAGCTGAGATTCATAGCAAATACCTATGCTTGGGAGGTAGAGGCAGAAGGATCTCCATAAGTTCAAGGGTAGCCTGATCAACATAGCAAATTCCATGCTAGCCTGGATGACATAAAAAGACCCATTTTTACTTCTCCCCAACCAAAAGCAGAAATATTAAAGTTTCAACTCTCATCTTTCCCAAACAAAATATTTCTCAATTAATACTTGCCATCAAGATCAGGTGTTTTAAGAGCCTCAAACTCCAGTTCACTTTTCTTTTTTCTTGGTGGTGGTGCAGGTCGAGATGGAGGTGGGGGTCTAGGAGGCGGGAAATTAACTGGTGGAGGTGGGCGCGCAGGAACAGGCTTCTTTGTACTGGCTACTATATCAGGTTCTGGAGTAAGGTGCCTTGGGGGTTTGGCAGGAGCCACTTCTTCCACAGCAGCAAAATCTTTATTAGATAAAGCATCCGAGGATGCAAGATCTAGAACATCACCTTCTTTGACTTCCACTGCTTGCTTGTTCAGTATTTCAATTTCTAGTTCAGAAGCATCGAGCTGCTCAGCTGAACATACTTCAGATAAATTATCAGTTTCATCTACTGTCTTCTCACAGGTGCCATCAGAAGGAAAACATTTTTGTGTTTCTAGTTCAGTTTCTTCAGTGACATTCTGAATGTCTGCCTTTTTGGAATCTTCTTGTAGTTCATGTTCTATGGCTAATAGTCCAGGTATGTTACTAAACTCCGTCCCAGCCATTGAAGGACCAGCAGTAGCCTGATCAGAAAGTCCTTTTCCTTTGGAATCCAAAGAGTCATCTTCCAACTGTAGTACTTTCTGACTTTCCTCAATAATACTTTCAATTATCTAATGAAAGGTTAAAAAGTAGTTTTAAAAATAATGAAGCTATTTACAATAATAAAATAATAGCTAATTCAGTATGTGTCAGGCAATGTCTGTAACATTTCATTGATTTTAATCTATTTTAATCTATATGAAGTTTAACTTCTAATTTCATTTTACATATGAAGGAACATGGGCAAAATGATTTGTCCAAAGTTTTAGAGTGAGTCAGTAATAAAAGGAGTATAAGCCCTGACATTTGCATCTAGAAGCTATACTCTTAAACACTATAATAGACAATCTATGTTAATATAGTCACAAAACTTCAGTCAACCTTGTAAGGTGGTCATATATCTTCTCATGAAGACTCCAAATGTCAAGAGTTCATTTACATAGCTCTGCCACACTAGCTGCAACAACTCCCTGCTGCCTCTAGTTAACAAAATCCACCTAGGATAAGAATTCAATTTGTTTCAGTCTGAACTCAAAGAGTATAGGAGACAAGCCAGCAGATGCAAGGCAATGATGTTCTTAAACAACTATAAGTAAGGTTTTATTCCTCAAACTGAGGATAGATCTATGAAAAGAGAGCAAACATCAGCCCACATTGTTCCTACTTCATTTCTCATATCTAAGAGAAAAATATACACAGGTGATCTACATCCTCAAGTAATATTTAGAAGAAAATATACCCTCTACCCATTCTTTTAAAAATTTATTAATTTTTATTTTATGTACATTTGTCTTTTGCCTTCATGTATGTCTGTGTGAGGATGCTGGATTCCCCAGAACAAGAGTTACAGACCGCTGTGAGCTGCCATGTGCGAGCGGGCAATTGAACCCAGTGCTCTTAACCTCTGAGCCATCTCTCCAGCACGCCTCTTCTACTTATTACTGTCATTACTAATGCATTAAATCTGCTGATCTACTCATCCTTCTACTGTGCCAAGTATGGATAATTTACCCTTTTTTAATTCCCCAGCTCAACTAAACTAACAGAGTAGTCCCAGACCTATCCTGGTAGAACTAGTAATTACTGCTGTTCAGTAAGATTCACCTTGATATCCCAGAATATTACAAGTAATAGTTTTTCTCTGTCTTAAAAGTTTTAGTGGTAGAAACTGCCTCCTTTTTATCACATATAATATTAACTACGGCTCAAAATGTTTATCACATTAGGTGCTTAATCAGCATTGATGACTTCAATGATAATAAAAGTCAGATAACAACATGTGTGAAAATGAATAAAATGCGACATTGTAGAAGAGGGGTGGAGAGCATCTAAGAGCAAGAGGCAGTAAATGACTACAAGGAAACTGACTTCAGGATACAGCGGGGCAACTGAAGTATGAAGTCACAGTGCTTGTGACACCATGCATAAGACCAAATCCTTGCATGAAGAGAGGTTCATCCACCCACCCCCAGAGAAGCTACTGGCAATTGACAACTGTTTGGAGGAGGAGGGTCAGTTTTCTCCAAGAGTGTAGCCCCTGGTAAGCTGATCATGGTCCAGTGGACGACCACATATCCGAGAATATATGGGCAACAAAAATCAGATTTAAGAGGATTTTTAAAAATAAAAGACAAAGTTTGATAGGGAAAAAAAGGTAGATTTGGGAGGAGTTAGGGGGATTGAATATTTTAAAAACACATGCAATTCTCAAAAAACAAGTAATTTTTGTAAAGACTGTCTAAAATATGAAGACATCAACTCAGCTGAGTACAATATAATTTTTAAAAAGGCTGGTAGCTACCTAGTACTTACTAGGCCCTGGGTTTGATCTTTAGTACCAGGGGAAAGGGGAGGTAGGTTTGTATGTAAATGGAGAATAAATTTTAAAAAGTAACCCAGCAGTTTTATAAGCTCAAGGGAAGTTAGGCACAGGAGAGAAAGATAACAGAATAAAGTTTGAAAGTTCTAGAGAACAAAAAAGAAAAGAAAGCCTACAGTGTGTCATATCCCTTATACATAATCACAAATGTCTCAGTAGATAGCTGGATTATCTCTGTTACAGATGAAAGATTCTGAAGTCAAATCATTACGAAATTTGCCCAAATGCCCCACAGTTAGTAAAAAGAAAGCCAAAACTTAAAATTCCATGTAATACTTTGGATAGGAAAAAATACTTAGTTCTCAGCAAAGGATGATATGAAATAGAAGTAATAAGATTAAAAACAGGTTTGCATATAAGAGGAAGATAATGGAAAAAGGGTCAGGGAAGAGTTTCAGGCTTCTTAGCTTCCTATGTCTACGCACAGAAGAAAACAAGGGGATGCTGTGTGGTCACAATAAGAGCAAGGTTATTATAAAGGTTTGACATGATCACTGTATGTAAGAGAAAGTTCAGTACAGTGAGAATAATGGGTCAAAATGAGGTTGAAAATGGTGTCTTCCCTAATCTGTTCTAGTCTCATGCTTCTCTAATTTTACCATTCACTGTAGCATGAATAATATGATACACAGATTAAACAGGTTGTCTCTGCATAGTCATTTTACTCACACCAGACCATCAGCTCCATTAGATACATTTCTCATCTTGTTGATGACAGATTCCTACCATACCTATTTGTGGTGCCAAATGCTGTCATGTTCTATGGATTTGGGAACAAGGAAAGGGGGAAAGGAGAAAACAGAATTAAAAGCA
Organism: Grammomys surdaster; assembly: GCF_004785775.1. Taxonomy (NCBI): domain Eukaryota; kingdom Metazoa; phylum Chordata; class Mammalia; order Rodentia; family Muridae; genus Grammomys; species Grammomys surdaster. The sequence continues at coordinate 1,111,684 of NW_021604667.1, read as the reverse complement.
ACAAAGGTAATGATACCAGTGTAGCATAAACATCAAAAGCTCACTGCTTTCTAGGTGGTTATAAAATGAAACCTATGTACATTCTTATGACACGGGCATTCTCATTATAGACTTTTCAAACATTCTTCAAATTCCCCATCTCAAAGCAGTTGGTAATGTCCTTCCTCTTTTATCTCTGTCCACCAACATCTTATTTATTCATCAACAAGATTGAATCATGAAAAAAAATCAAAGAAACTGTTCATATATAGAATTGTAAGTTTTTTCCTATTCTTGAAAACAGTTCCCTTTCTATTCTACATGATAATACATAAGAATACCTCTTCTCCCTCAAGTTCTCCATTAACAGCAATTGCCCCCCCCCAATCGATACCATATATTTGGTGGTATTTGGAGACATTTTTGATTGTCATGATTAAAGGATGATGAGAACACTATTGGTGTCTAGGGAGGTGAAGAATTCTAAAATGTATAGGATAGTGGCTACTTCCATTCACAACAAATGTCAAGAGTGCTATGGATGGAAGAACTCCAAGGTAGAGAATGAGCTGTTTTGCTGGACTCTAGAAACTTACTGACTAGAACAATGCCCATGGACCAGAAAATACTCAAAACTTTTATAAGAAAATTAATACAAATAACTTTTCCTTTGGATGTTACACTGCTACTGCAAACTACTACAAATAGCCCATTTTACAATGCTATTGTTTTTTTTTCTTTATAAAAAAAATGTATGTATGTATGTATGTATGTATGTATGTACAGACCAAATGCTGTCCCCCCTTCCTGGTCCCCCTTCACAGAATCAGCATGGCTGTCCTCTGAGAAATGACTGAGACAGATGCAGATACTTACACCCAACCATTAGACTGAGGTCAGGGATCTCTATGGAAGAGTTAGGGGAAAAGAATTGAAGGAGCTGAATGGGACAGCAACCCCACAGGAAGACCAACAGTATCAACTAACCCAGATGCCTGGGAGCTCCCAGAGACTAAGCCATCAACCAGAGCATACATAGGATAGTCTATGGCTCCTGCACCATATATAGCAGAAGACTCCCTTGTCTAGCCTCAGTGGGAGAGGATATGCTTAATCCTGTAGAGACTTGATGCTCCAGGAAAGGGGGATGGAGGAAGAAGCACCCTCTCAGAGATGAAAGGGAAGGGGTGGGTGTGAAGAACTCTGGAAAGGGGGGACTAAGAGGGGGACAACATTTGGGATATAAATAAATAAAATAATTAATTTTAAAGAAAGATATGAAAAAACAATAAAATAGAACAAAATTATTTACTTATTTATTTGCATTCCAATGCTGAGCCCCTCCCAGTCTCTTCTTCACAGAGTCCCTCTTCCCTATCCCTCTTTTCTTCACCTCTGAGAGGGTGCCCTCTTGGGTATTCCCCTACTGCTTATTATGTGTATATGTGTGCACTACATGTGGAGACCAGCTAAGGATAATCTGTGTCGTCCTCCATCACTCTAACTTATTCATTTAAGACAGGGTTTGTTCCTGAGCCTGAAGTTTGCCTCCTGGCTTACAGGCCACAAAACTCGATTGGAATCAAACTGTGTCCATCCTTGCACTCCTAAACATAAGTATACACAGTCATAGCTAGCTTTTTTATATAGGTTCTGAGTATATGAACTCAGGTCCTCATGCTTAAACAGTAAGTGGTTTTGCCTACTAAGTCATCTCCCAAACCCCCAAATCTACATCTCTCTTTTGTGAACGAACTTCTGGAACTTCACAGAACTGATTATTAAAAGGATACTATAGACACTATCAGCATAAGGTCTTCCTTGTACCTCTGACTCCTAAAGATATCATAATTTGTTAACATAGCCTTTCAGTATCTGTATTTTGTTGTTATTTTGAGATGAGCCTAAATAACTATCCCAAGCTGTCCTGGAGCTTGCTATGTAGATCAGGCTGACATCAAACTCATAGAGATCAGGCTGCCTCTTACTCCAAAGTACTGAGATTAAAGGTATGTAGCGCCACATCTGGTCAGCTTCTGTAAATTCAAGATTAGGAAAGCCTAAAACCTGTAATTACAAACATATTTTGCTGTTGGTGTTACTGTTTTGATTTTTTTTTTTTTTTGGAGACAGAATCTCCCTTTGTAGGCCTGGCTGATCTGGAACTCACTAGAAAGATTACAGAAATCCTTCCACTTGCTAAGAGTAAAGGCTTGTGCCATACAGCTTAGCAGCCATATTTAAAAAAAAAAAAAAGAACTGTTTCAAGGATGAATTTCCAAGTAGATGATGATATGACTTCTAAAAGGGCCAGTGTCCCTTGTTCCATAAAACTCATAGATGCCAAAACATTTCCTAAAACAATTAGTATATGTAGAATAGTATGCTCAAACAATACAGAAACCATTCTATTTTAAATATATCACATAAACTTGATGTCCTCTACAAACTAAAGATCTTGTTATATCTTTCCAACCTTTTTAGATACATCTTGTCTCAATTCTTGTACAGGGAACTCATTTCCAGCTTTGTTTGCTGTATTCTCTGTTTCCTGTTGAAAGGAAGAGAAGATCAAATGATGACATCCTTTATTTAAAAGTTTGCTCAAAAAGGGTTGAAAGGGGGAAAATACAGCATTAATAAAGCAAAGAAGATATGAGAATGTGCCTCAAAAGCTAAAATAGCAAAGTAATAATACTAATCACAGAAAAGAAATACAAGAGTAGCACAGATGGTATACTACTGTGATTTGCAAAATAAATAAATAAATGAATAAATATCAGCAAATTTATAATTTTTCACATTTAAATGTTAAACAATGAGCCTAGCTTTTAGCAAAGGCTTATTTTTATTTAATATATATTAGTGTTCTGCCTACATGTGTATGTATGCATATGTATATTCATAAAATATAAGCTGCTCAGTCTGTATAATGTTACTTGTGTATATATTTTCATGGCTAACTATTTGGTATTGGATAACCAACTGGTACTCTTCTCTGGAGAAGAATATTTGTCCCATTTTCAGCATTTATTAGTTTACTACAGTTCTTTATAGAGGGCAGAGCCTTGCAGAAAAGGAAGTATTTTTTAAAAGAAAGTATTTATCTAGCTGTTTTTAAATTTTGTGTATAACTGTTTTGCCTGCATGTACATATATGCCCTGTGTGAATGCATGATTCCCTAGAACTGAAGTACTAATGGCTATAAGCTCTCATATGCATGCTGGAAATCAAACTTGGGTTCACTGTGAGAATAAGCACTCTTAACCACTGAGTTATCTTTACAGTTCTAGGTTAGTACTCACAAATGAGTGGATATTAGCCAAAAAAAAAATACAGAATATCCAGAATACAGTCCACAGAACTCAAAGCAGTTAACAAGCCGAAGGGCCCTAGTAAGGATGTCTCAATTCCTCTTGGGAGGTAGAAGAAAGCAATCACAGGATGGGAGAGGGAGAGAGAGACCTAGGTGGGAAGGCAGACAAGCATGGGAAGAGGAGAACATGATCAGGTATTGATTGGGTGGGGGAAAAGGACTGAAGCACTGAGGGCCAGCAAAAAGAATAGAAACAGGCAACCTCGGGAGGTAGGAGGTGGGGGTACCCTCCAGAATGTACCAGAGACTTAGGAGGTGAGAGACTCGGACTGAAAGGAAGGGTCTTTAGATGAAATGCTCTACAGTGGAGAGAGGGAACTTAAAGAGCCCACTTCCAGTAGAAAGACAGGGCATCAAATGAGGGATGAGGTTGCCATCCCACAGTCAAACTCTGACCCAGAATTGTTCCTGTCTGAAAGAAATTCAGTGACAAAACTGGAAAAGAGCCTAAGGAAAGGGAGGTCCAGTGACAGGCCCAAAGTGGGATCCAGCTCAAGGGGAAGCCCCAAGGCCTGACACTATTACTGAGGCTATAGAGCACTCACAAAAAAGGACCTATCATGACTTTCCCCTAAGAGACCCAACAAGCAACTGAGCCAGATGCAGATATTTGCACCCAACCAATGGACAGAAGCTACTGACCCCTGTGGTTGAATTAGGTAAAAACTGGAAGAAGCTGAGGAGGAGGGTGACACTGTAGGAGGACCAGCATTCTCAATTAACCTGGACCCCCCAATGGGGCAGCATACACTAGCTGATATGTGGCCCCCAACACATATATAGCAGAGGATTGCTGGGTCTGGGTTTAGTCAGAGAAGATGCACCTAACCCTCAAGAGACTGGAAGCCCCAGGGAGTGGGGAGGTCTGGTGGGATGGAGTGGGGTTAGGGGTGGGGTGGGACTGGGGATGGGGAGACATTCTCATGGAGATGAGGGTGGGTGGGGGTGAGGAGGTATGGGATATGAAATAGTCAGAGGGTGGACCAGGAGGGGGATAAAATCTGAATTGTAAAAAAAAGATTAAATGAAATTTTAAAAAAGAAGATCTAATCAAAACTTAGTAAACAGAACTTGAATGAAGATGGAGAATATTTGAAAGATCATCTTTAATAGCTACCACATAAAAAAGTACTGTCAATCCTACAAATTTTAGGTATTTTAATACAATTATCTTCCAAATATTTATTATCTAGAAAATCAAAAGCATTTTATAACATAATTTAATGGAAAATTTTCCCATTTATGCAAAGTAAAAATATACATGAAAACTTCCTAGGCCACAGTTTGATTTGTTTTCATTAAATATTTATAAAGATTCTAGGTTAATATCCTTACACTGACAAAAACTGCTAGGTAGTAATTAGATTTCTATTTTATATGGCTTAACAATACTTTCTTGGACTTTTAACTTAAAAGGTAGCAAGCTGATCTGTGAAAAGTTAAAAGGGGTCATATGGTACCAGCCAAAAGACCTAATCTCCAGAAAAGGGAGTTAATCAAATTCTTCTTAGTAAAACCTAAGTATATATTATAGTTTTCACTAGAAGAAAATGACAGTAATTAACTATATATAGATAGATTATTCTGATAACATATCAGGCTGGGAGAATAAGACAATGGAAGTAAAGTATGTGACATGATATCACCCAGTTAATATATTTGAGACAGTTTTCAGTATCTTCTTCTTATGGGGTGGTGGTGTGTCGGGCTGTAGAAGGGCATCCTGGGTTTACATGGGCCTGGAACCCCGAGACTGCATGTGTTTGGCCACATCCCCAGAACCCAAGTCCCTGACAGGCAGTCTCATCTCCATTTAACCTATACTGTCAGTCATGTAAGACACAGGTAGAGGGCGTGACTAACAGGCCTCTGCCTTGAGAGATGTACATATTAATAAGGGGGGGCTAGATAATTAAATTATCCCCTCCCTAGTCCCTAGTCCCTCCTCTTTCCCACTCCCCATATAAGAGAGCTCCTCCTGGCATTTGGTGGGGGCGTACATCCACATTCAGATCCAACTTTCATAGCATGGCTAGTAAAGCTACTCCTTGGAAACTCACTCCACATGTCTTCTGGAACCTTGGACTTTCTCGTGTAAGTGGGAAACCTCCGCCACGGGAGAAGCCTCCCGGATGCCTCAGCCACTGCTCTGGGACTCTGACACTGCTGCTGTGCTTGGCCAGGCCCGAGCCACCCCCACCCCACGAGTTTTTTTTTTCCCTTCAGCAGTGTTCATTACTGAAACATAAGACTTGCTAAGTCCCAGCTTTCCCAATACCATGCCATCCCTCTAACCCCTATGTATCACAGGATCAGAAACATGCTTTCATAAAAGGCATAATTCATGATTCACTTTTAAGTCATCCATGCAGATATTATGCTCTACTTGTGCTGGCTAATAAGTTGCTTATACTTTCCCCATGGCCTTTAATTATATGATTGAACATTTTATTTTTAATGTGCTACTCCTAGTTCATCCATAAAATCTGTTCTATTTCCCCTTCCCAGGAATACCCATGTGTTCTCCACCCAGTACCTTTCTCTATACCTAATCTCTTTATGGCTACAGATTGCAGCTTAGTTATCATTTATGTAATAGCTAATATCCACATATAATTGGATATATACCATATTTATCTTTCCGGGTCTGGGTTACCTCACTCAGGATGATTGGACAGTGACGGGAGGTAATGGGGAAAAGAGATGTGGTTGAGGGAGGGAATACAGGGAGAGACAGCTAGAATTGAGGTTTATTTGGTGTTATGGAAACCTAGTGCAGCGGAGACTTCCTAAAAACATATGAAGGGAATCCTAATGAAGTTTCCAAATAATGAAGGATACAGAGTCCCAACTAACCATCTTTTGTCAGCAAACAAAGCTTCCAGTAGCAGGACTGAATTATATCTGATTGACTTGTTGGCCATCGAAATCCCCAAGCAACCCAGGCTGTTGCCACGACAATAGGTTGTGCTCCATAAACTGACAGCAAGGCTCCATTGCTGAAGACAGTATACACACAACTCACTGAGCATGGAGAGGTCAAGCTGGTACCTACATAGAACCTTTACTCCTACCTTCTAGTGTCTTTGTACAGGAAGGTACTTTGCAGGTTACCAAAAGTGGAACATAAAAGGCAACCCAGCCACAAAACCTTTGTTCTACAATGCTGCACTGCTGGCAAATTATGTTAGAAAAATAGTGGCACAAAGCTTGTGAGAACAACCAACCAATATTTCATTTGACTTAAGGCCCACTCTATGAGATGGAACCTATATTCAATACTTCTTGGGTGATCAAGAAGCAGAAGCCTAGCTTAAAACCAAATAATACTAGCTTAAAATGTAGTGATGAAATGACTCCTAATGACATTCCGCTATACTCATAGGTCAGTGTCTTATTCAGCCATCATCAGAGAACCTTCCTCTTGCAGCAGATGGGAACAAATTCAGAGATCCACAGTCATATATTAATGTGGCGGAAAGGCCTTAGGACCCACATCTCTAAATGGAATTTCTCCATCAAATCCCTCCACTCAAGGCTCAGGAAATCCCATAAAAGAGAAAGGAGAAAGAGTGTAAGAGCCAGGATATGGAGGACACCAGGAGAACAAGACCCTTTAAATCAACTGTGCACAGCTCATATGAACTTAGAGAGATGGAAGCAGCAAGCACTGAGCATGCATGAGTCAGTACCATGTTCTTTGTGTATAGATTACAGCTTTCAGTTTAGTGTTTTTAATGGGACTCCTGAGTGGGTGAATGAGTATGTCTCTGATTCTTTTGCCTTTTCTTGGGCTCTTTTTCTTCTGTTGGTTTGCCTTATCAACGTCCATGTGACAGTCCTGGTGTTATTTTATTCTGTTATGCTTTGTTGTTATTACATAGAAGTCTATATCTTCTAATGAGAGATAGAAAGGAACAGATGGGGTAAACTGTAATCAGAGTAAATTGTATGGGTAAGAATCTAGTTTCAAAAGAAGAATGCAAAAAAGTTTGTAAAAACTCTTTTTCACAATTAATTTCTACAAAACTGCCTGATCCATACTCACAGAAATATTTGTTATTTCTGTTTTATCTATGAAAGAACATTAAGCTAGGTGCCAGGTATGGTATCTCACACCTGTTACCTCAGTACTTCAGAGGCCAAAGCAGGGGTTTGTTGGCAGTACAAGGCCAGCCTGGCTACACAGTTAAGCTCTTGGATGGAAACAGAACATCAAACTACAAATAGTAAATATATTAAAAGAAATCTAGAAAAGACATCATAAAGTTGAAGGTAAGCAGGAAAGGGTACATGTGAGGTTTTGGTAGGAAAGAGAGAAATACTATAATTATAATCCCAAAAATAAACTCATTAATTCTATCAACTCACTTTTTATTACTTAAGAGGGGGATATTTAATAGAGATTAAAGTTACAAAAATTTCATTCACTTTCTGCTGAGAAAATAAAGAAGAAACAATTCTTAATGGCTCTACATCCACCCATCCATTCCTTTCAATGTTATTTCCATTGTCTCTTTGTCAGGGGCAGAATAATCTAAAATTCAAGGTTATCTTGGGCTACAAAGTGAGACATTTTTAACAAACAAACAAACAAACAAACATAAAACCTGACAGAAACACTGGCCAGAACAAGTGACAAACAAAGTGACTCCTATGTCCTGCTTTAAAATGTTAATGGCTAGAATTCTTAGCTTGCTATCTAAAACTCATCACAACCTACTCTATTTTTTTCGGCATTCTACCACTGAAGCTTCTACAGATGTCACACTAGTTAAGTATTTTGAACACTTCCAGCAAATGTCATACCTTTACATATTAGTTCATACTGTTGTTACTAACACAATATCTTGCCAATGGTTCTCTATCCATGCAATGTCTCAATTTTCTAACCTTAGCACAACTTCTATCTTCTTTTTAAAATGATTTTTATTTCCGAAGTTAACAGTGCTCCCATGGCTGCTATACTGTGTTCTCTTTCTTCCAACCTTGCAATACTCAGCATTTAGTCTGTTCTACAAAAATCAAAACCGTTTATCCCTTTTCATAGGAATCTATAATGTGAGACTGTAAAATTAGCACAAACCAGGACCTCTATTTGTACCATTTAAGATATTCGAAGATGAGAAGCTGGAGAGAAGTCAGTAGTGAAAGCACTCTGTGCTTTCCCACAGGAGCAGAGTTCAGTTATCTGCGCCTATATTTGGGTGGCTCACAGCTGTCTGTAATGCTAACTCCATGGGATCCAATGCTCTCTTCTATCCTCTGTGTGGTATATACACACAGAGACACAAAGACATATAAAAATAAATCTTTAAAAAGGATACCTGTAGATATGTTGCATAGATATATATATATATATATATATCATATTCATTAGCCTCACTACATGCACATCATGCACTACTAAGCAATAAAAATGAACATAATGCTGATAAATACAACAAGTCTGATATCTCAATACTAATTTCATAGGGGCATATACTATATGATTTTATTTATAGACTATCTTCAAAATGATAAAATTACAGAGATGGAAAACAAATTTGAAAATGATGTGGATTGTTGGTAGCATGTTAAAAATAAAGTGGTAGCACAAGGCAGATGTTGATGACACAGTTCTACATCTTGGTTGTGGTGGTTACACAGGCATACACACAAAATATATGGACAGAAGATTATACGTTCACACTGTACCAATGTCAAATTCCTGGTTTTGATACTGTTCTATGATTAAGATATAACCACTGGAGAAAATGGGTAAAGGATATACATAGCCTCTTCATACTAATTTGTGGTTTCCTATGACTTCATACTTATTTTTACATAAAAAAGTAAAAGAGGAATAATATCCAATCTCATATTTATTTACTAAATATGTACATATGCTATCTATTTTTAGCAACATTTAGTTACTGGAATAAAGTAGATTCTCCAAACCAATGTTATAATCTATAAATATCTTATAGCCATGTGGGTTGAAAGCCTACAACCATAAAAAGCATAGGAGGTAGGAGATGAGGAATAAGAAGAAAGGCTATTTCCACCATGTATCTTCTGCTCTAAGGACATTGAAACAAACAAACAAATTATATATATAATAATATATATGTGTGTATATACATATATATTATATATATACATACATATATATACATATATATATAACTATTAAACATGTTTACAAAAATATTAAGTACAAGATATTTTTATAAAATACAAGAATTATGATAGACCCTTTCTAAGCATCTAGTCTAAGAAAAAGAACTGTCAAGTCTTTTGTACATTACTATTATTTTCCTTTATAATCTCTCATTCTGAGAAATGATAGCTTAAATTATGTTTATCAATACTTTGCTTTTTTCCCAGTTTGACCACATTTGTTTCTTTTCATTCTTCTTGCTTGTTTGTTTGTTTGATGTCTCAAGTAGACCAAGATGGCATTAAACTCACTATGCAACCAAACATGAGTTTGAATTTTTGATTTTCCTGTCTCCACATCTCTAGTGCTGTGCATATAGGCATGAACCATCATGTCCAATTTTTATAGGGTACTAAAGGAATTGAACCAAGGGACTTAGGCAAATCTCATGATTATATTTGTAAATAATATATTCTTTTTTGTATGCTTTTGAACTTAACATAATGGAATCACAGTATATATACTTTTCTGTGCCTTATACCTCTAATCAACACTCTGGTGTTTAAAAGTCACTTGGGTTTTGTGTGTAATTAATTAATTTTTACTTCTTCAAAATGTTCTATATAAATATATCACACACACATATATATGAAATATACAGTATGCTCAAGATTATATATACAAAAGCATATAATACAAATATATATACATATATGTAAATAAATTTTCTTGATTATATTCTTGTACTTAAAAATAGGTAAATCTTAGGAAACAGGATGTAGTTAAGTGATGAAGCAGTTACCTAGCACGTGCTAGGCTCCACATTTGATACCCAGTATCACAAAAAAAAACAAAACAAAAATGTCTCCCAATGACATAATGTCACAATAGAAAATATCTTCACTTAGTTATAAAGTTATGACTAATTTTTTTGTATACTAATAGAGCCAAAACATGTGGATAAGAAGTATATGAATGTTTTGGTTATTTTTTTTTAAAAACACGAGGGTCTGAACCTAAAGCTTTGTATATACTAGACAAGTACTCTATCATTAAGTTATATACTTAGTCCTTTATAGTGTCCTTTTAATTTTAAGATTATAAATCAAATAAAAATTAATGAAATTCTAAAAATTATGTATATATTCTTCCTTAAAGCACAATATTCACTTAGATATTTATGGAATATCTAATTAATTGGTAAATCAAAAGAGTATACTCACAGTGTTACTGAAGAAAAAGTAAGCTTTTTAGAAAGGTAATAAGAAGGTGACAAATACCTAAATCTTTGAGAAAACACAACTCACCTTAAATGATAAAAGTCCAACTTTTTCTGGAGACCTGTTCAGAAACAAAAGAATGTATTGAATAGAAGAAATAAGAAAGACTTCTACATATTAATAAAGACGAGCTTACATTTTAAAAATAGGAATATATGTTGCTACTGGAAAGTCTTGTTTTTGTACAATAAAATCTGGAAAACAGAAAAAAGCAGGGAAGAAAGCTAAAGCAATTATTTATTAGCACACACACACACACTATATGGAGCTTTGTCCGTAAAAACCTGTGCAACTCCATGATAAACTTTCTCAAAATGATTTTTCCAAATGTGAAATTGTGGGTTAAAATTCTAAAAACTTCAAGTTTGGGGGATGCTTTCAGGTTGTGATCCAGAACACCACACAATTTATGTTCTCACTGATTTAAGAATGCCTGTTTACCTTTGCCAAAAATGAGTACCATCTTTGCCAATTTGATAAGCAAATATACATATTATTTTTGTCTTACATTGCACCACTCTGATTCTAACACAGTTGAAAATTTTCATATGTGTTAGACATATTGATTTTGAAGAGAAAATCACTTTTGTTTTGACCTCAGTTTTTCTACTGAAGCAAAACTCTACTCTTACCTAGGGCAAAATTAAATTCTACTGGTCTAAAAAAAAATAAAACACATAATGATAAAATGACTCTTTTTTCCCACCCCCAAGAGACTCCCTTTTTCCTCTGAGAGGTTTTTGGTCCTCCTGGGTATCTCCCTACCCTGTCACATCATGTCTCTGCCAAAGTAGGCTCACCCTCTCCCAATGAGAGACAAGGCAGCTCTGTTGGGGAACAGATATCACAGTCAAGCTTTACAGAGAGCCTCTACTCCAGTTGTTGGGGGTCTGACTCTTAATGACATTCTGCTATTCTCATAGATTGGGGCCTTCTTCAGCCATTATCAGAGAATCTTCCTGATATGATCAAATACAGAGACTCACAAATATTATACACAGAGTAAGAGAAGTTGGAACACTGAGTCCTAAATAGGATGTCTCTATCAAGTTCCTCCCCTCAGGCCTTAGGAAACACCATAAATGAGAAAGGAAAGAGTGTAAGAGACAAGGCCTTGTAAATTAACATGAGCAAAGCTCATATGAACTCAGAGAGACTAAAGCAGCATGCACAGGGCCTACACAGGTTTGCATGAGGTCCTCTACACTTACATTATGGCTTCCAGTTTTGTTTTTTGAGTGTGCAAGAATCAGTCTCTGATTCTTATTGCTTCTTATGGGCTCTTTTCTTTCTGTTGGCTTGTCCTTTCCAACTTTGATGTGATAGCTTTTGTTTTATCTTATATTTTATTTTGTTGTATTTTAATTTTGTCCCTTAGAAGCCTGTTCTTTTCTAATGAGAGACAGAAAGGGAATAGATCTGAACGGGAGGAGAAGTGGGGAGGAACTGGGAGGAGTAAAGGGAGGGGAAACTATAATCAGGTATGTAAGAAAAGAATCTATTTGAATAAATGAAAAATAAGGAGTTACTACTTTAGATAGAGTAATTTCAAAATAAATTCTCAATCCCGACCTTTTTGTTTTCTCCAAGTAAGAACAGTTTAATATTTGCTTCAATGCACAATCAAACAAATATATTTATGGCCACTAATTATTTTACCTCAAGGCTACATGGTAACAGTAAATAATTAACATGCCATTCCTGTATTTTGAACAATAAAATGTAATGATCACAGATAATACAGCATTGTGTTGAAAGGCAGCTTCAAAGCCAAACCCATTTAATTACACAGTATCTTGGTGCAGACAAAAAAAAAAAAACAGATTAAAAAAGACTAGGTGACTTTTCTTCTAAGTCATATTTAAAGGCAGAGCCAAACTACCATATCCTTTACCTTTATATGCCAAATTTGGGTGATATTATTATAGAAATTTTCAACATCTAGTTAAAATTTAGTGGGAAACTAAATTACTTTCAAAGAACACTAAATCCCTTCACTGAACAAACACTTAGAGAATACCACTAAGTGCCAAGACTAGAGATAAGAAGATGCACTAGACAATTGTACTTACTAAGGTTGTTTAAAATAACACAAAGTTATCTGTCATCAACAGTACCCATTTAACTAACAGTGTCTGATCAATATAAATTTATGTTAACAAAGGACAATTTCCAGAAATGAAAACAGATTTTGTTTTCTTAAGAAAAGGACTTGTTACATAGTCCAAAGTGAAGATTTTGCTGCTTCAGTCTCCTGATTTGTAGGATTATATGCATGGCAAGTTGACAGTTATTTGGTTCCCTAGTCAAATCTACACTGCTGTATATAATATCCTGCATATAGAAAGCTAGTTAGAACTCAGGGTATTCGCCCCCATGAATAACTAGGACCCGCCGGTCGGGTCAAGTGGCACCCAGACGTGGGGCTCGAGGCACGGACCCCTCCGGACGGACCCTCATTGAGAGGATGTGCGCACGACATCAAGATTGAGCAAGACAGAGATCGTCACCCGCGACCTGTCGTCCATGGAACCAGGTTGATGCTGTCATCAAGAAGACAGTTGAAGTTCATTACCATCAGCTGAAAATTGAAGAGGAGCCAGAAGTGACTCCACAGGAGACTGACACAGCTGCCAGCTCCCCTGCCTCCCCCTACGGTCGACCCCTAGACTTCCACACCCTCCAGAAGGGTTCCTGGTATGCCTGGCTTTGCCCTCATTTCTCTCGCTAGAGAGCTTGGCCTCTTGATCACCACAACAAAAATTGGCTTTTTCCTAAACCAAGGCCACCCTTGATATGGCCTCTAACATTGGGGAGCCTTCCTTTATGACAATATTACACCCCAAACTGACAAATGGTTGGTAACTTGAACATTTACAAGAGACTAGGATGGCTGTGAGTTAGCCCAATGACGGGATTATTGTAGGTCCACTTCCCAGGGGCCCACCCAATGCAGCCGAAAAGGAGTGCGTGGTGCTGGGAGTGGGTGCAGCCTACATGACCTAAGACAGGGCTCTCACCCTCCTTTCACCCACATCAGAGTCCCTTGACGTTGCCCATCGTCGACAGCCTAAAGCCTCCGACCATCGATGTGACTCGTCTCACATCAGTGTTTTGGGGTTGTGAACTTGTCTAAGACCCCCCATAATTAGACATCCAAATTCAAAATTCACATAGTTGGGATTGATCATAAGACGCCTTCTCTAACTAAACAGGGAAGGGGGAGATGCCAGAAGCCAGGACCCTCGCCCTTACCCTCACCCCCTACCTTTCCCCACCTGCACAATGTCCTCTGAAGCTTGGCAACTGCAAGATCCTGCTTAGCAACTGCAGATAGACTCAAAGCAGAGTACCATATCTTAAGAACAGCAGGGAGACCATAACTCAAGCAGTGTACCATATCTTCTGAAGAACAGCAGGTAGATCATAATTCAAGGCAGTGTACCATATAGACCATGACATGTTTCAAGGCACAGGCCAAGAAGATTTTGTACTTTTCCACCACCTGGCCCCTCTTACCCCCTCCCCTTGTAAAACATGCTATAAAAAAGCATTTCATGTTCAAAAAAAAAAGAAATTAAAAAAAATAAAAATAAAAAAAATAAAAAAAATAAGTTAAGATCCCCAGGAAAGAGTGAAAACAACTGCTAAACTAAGAAGGGAAGGCTTAGTAGCAAGGTATCCCTCTGCCTCTATGAATTTCTGTTTCTAGATATGCTCCAAAGGACCCTTAATATGGCGATGAGCCATCCTGAACGCCCTTTCCTGGAAATAAAAATCTTCTCTGATATAAAAAAAAAAAAAAGAACTCAGGGTATTCTAATTTCTAAGACCGAAATAAAGATTGATTCTATATAAACTGATGTTTAGCCGGCACGTCTTTAATCTCAGCACTTGGGAGGCAGAGGCAGGTGGATTTCTGAGTTCAAGAGTTCGAGGCTAGCCTGGTCTACAGAGTGAGTTCCAGGACAGCCAGGGCTACACAGAGAAACCCTGTCTCGAAAAAATAAATAAATAAATAAATAAATAAATAAATAAATAAACAAATTGATGTTTAAATCAGATAAGTTTAATCAAACAAAAGCAAAGACTCAAACTTCCCTGTACCACAAAATAAGGAAGGGGAAGTGCAAACCTTTAATAGACTTTTAAAAGCAAGAAAATTTAAGTTGTTTCAAACCAAAATCAAAATAACTAAACCCCATATGAAATAGAGAAGGGAGAAAATTTTCTTTACCCCAGAATCCATATACCTAGAGAAATTTCCCCAGGTTCTTTAGCTGCCTGCATCCTCTAGGAAAAAGAAAAAAAAGAAAAAAGAAAAGAAAAGCTATACTTAGTTCTTGTATGCAATAGGTTTTTGGATGTTGATTCACAGTATATAAATAATTGTCCAGTTGTTGACATTCATGGAGATATTCCAGATTATGCAGAGTAACTACTTCCTCTTGAGAGACAAGGGACATAGTAAAATAGTCTGTTAAGCTGGCTAACTTTTCATGAACACTGTTCTATGATAACCCGTGTGTGTGATCGTATCATTTAATGATTCAGTTTCTTAACTGTACTGGTTTGTCCACTCTAAAAGGGGGTAAAAACATTTACTCTGGACTGATGTGAAGATTCAGTCTAAGTACATGAAGCATATATAGTACATGGCAGTTTCTTTAGCATCTATGAATTGCTCCACAGTTTTCCATGGTACACTGGCAGCTATCAGTAGTAAGGAACCAAAAACAAATTTCGGAACCCAAAAAGAGTACTCTGTAGCCCATAAAGTTCTTTTTAAAAGAGTGGAAAAAACAGATTACACTGAGCTGGTGATTAAAATGAAGTCTTACCAATAGGTAATTTTATTAAACAAAAGTCTAGTAACCCAAAACACTCATGTTCAAAGCATATTTTAAATATAAAGTTGTTCAGTTTAGTGGGTAGCAAAATATTTCAAACTACCAAGGTTTCTTCTAATTTGTTAAGTTTGAAAGTGTTTTTTAATCAGGGTAGTATGTAAGACTAGAATTCTTTTGTTATATATTTCTACTCTATTTCTAGAACTTCAATGACTAGCAAAGAGTAAAAAAAAAAAAATACATTTAACTTGTAAATGACCTTGATCATGTGCCAAAATGATAACAGAACAATTCATTTCAGCATGAAAAAAGCACACAAGAGACTGTAGAGATGGCTCATTGGTTAGGGGTGTTTGCTCCTCTTGCAGAAGACTCAGTTTAAGTCTCAGTACCTACTGGCTTGCAACTGCCAGTAAGTCAAGCTCCATGGGAGCCAACACTTTTCTGGCCTCAGTGGGCAGTCACGCACATGTGGCATATACTCACACAGATATAAATAATAAATAAATAATAGCAAACATTATGATACATACCCACTTCAAGTTTTTCTAACGGTTTTGTAAACAATAAAACATATATGTCTATGTATGTAACAATAAAACATATATGTCCATGTTAGTTTAGCATGTTTAAACTTTAGTTCTCAAAATTTTCCAACTAATTATATTATCTTCACAGAACAAAACTCTGACTTAGATTAGACTCAATCATTTAAATTCTATCTTTAAAACACAGGGCCTGAAACATGACCTTAGGAAGCCTGACTCCAGGCTCTCAACCACTTTACAATATTGCTTCCTTTCTAGGCAAGGTCTTAAAACACCACAAAAGTTGGAGACTCAAAGAATTCACTTCTCTGGAGATTTTACATATGAATCTTTCCTTATTTCTTTCTCAGGCTATGACATGTCAATTAGGCATTTAGGGTAGCTGTTAAGGGCTAGTCAGAATTCAAAGCCTTAGACAGGTTTAGTCCAACTCAAGAAGTAGTACTAACTGCTTTCACTGCATACCACCAGCTACTGTATTTTACTAACCTTTGTCTTTTAATGTTATTTTAACATAAAGTCTCAAAATTATCTTTTATATGAATATATGAGTAAGCCTTGCAGTTTCACTATCTGTCATTTAGAAATATCTCTGTAAATAAAATACATGATTCCCCCTTAATTAGCATATATATGTATATAAATTATTAGTATACATATAATAAATATTTTAATATAACAATTCCCTACTGGAGGCACTAGAATACAGGGAATTTATTTGCTTTCATGTCAAAGACTCTACCCTTGGAATATCTGTGTTTTACAGCTTTGTTTCTTCCTTATTTTAAGTGGTCACGTCTTAAAGTTGGCTATGTTCCTATGCTTAAAAGCTTTCTCGCCCTGCTAACTTTGTTTCTTATCTGTGCTGAGCAGAGAAACCACATTTTTGAAAACTGCATGGTCAAAGAATAGGGATCTGGGATAGGGATGTTACCAGAGACATTTTATATATGTGATTTTATTTTTCACTTTGTAGTACTTTTTCAATCATTCGAAGGTTTTTATATGCTTATTTTTAATGCTCAGCTCTATCTGAGAATTATCATTAACCAAGAAGTAGCAGCCCGATAAGTATGTTACTAATCTTGGGTATCCTGGGACCACTCAGCCCTTCTATGTATCTCAGTCTCTGATGTTAAAGTGAAGGTTACATTTAGCATTTCAGAGTGAGCTTACAAAGTACTTACAAAAGCTACTGTGGTCAGGCTTACCAATGGGAGGGAAAAATAAAAGACTAGATGTCAAAAAATGTTATCCATTTACCTCAACTATCAACTAGCTGCAAGATTCTAAGAAAGGATCTATAGAGTTTTTGCGATTTTAGGAACTTTTTTAATGAAACAAGAGCCCAAACTTTATTTTTCTAATTTATTTGCAGAAAGATATCACAACAAAACAAAAAAAACAAAACAAAAAAAAGTGTTTAAGATCACTTCCAGAGGTCCTGAATTCAACTCTCAGCAGCCACTTGGTGTCTCATGACCATCTAATTACCTTTATAATAATTTCACCAAGTTAACCTTACTCTTTTTATCTTAATAGCCAAGCCAGAATAGAGGTTCAATATCATCCTATAAACATAGTAGAAAAATAATGGGTAGGTAGAACTCATTCTACTTAGGAAGCACAAATGTCTGTTTATATGTGTAAAGCCTGCTCTTTATGTGACACAGTTTTATATTATAATAGTACATAAGCAAAGACACTATGACATATCTACAAATGTTTCAGAGAGATTTGGGGCAAAAGTTGGTCTTGTTTGGCCAACTTTCTGACACTCTGTCTCAAAAGGAAAGAGGGAGGGAGGGAGGGAGGGAGGGAGGAGGGAATAGACAAATGATGTTCCTAACTATTGGAAATAATGAAGCATGTGTATAAATATAAATATACATATATATGATTAAATCAAAATAATTATCCCCATCAGTTTATACATTCACCATGTTTCTAAAAGCAATTGAAATTTGTATTCATAGCAATTTTTTTTGTAGATGGGGTTTCATTTAGCCTAGATTTGCTTCAAAGTCACTGTATATCTGAGAGTGACTTTGAACCTCTTTTAGTCCCCCTGCCTCTGTCTTCCAAGTGCTGAGATTACAGACTTGAAACATAACACCCAACTGTTAGGTGCTGGGGACATAACCCAGAGCCATGTGCACTCTATCAACTGAGTCAAAACAGTAATTTTTAAGTATGCATTACTTGCTATTGTCATATGCCATATCACATATCTTAAACTTTCTTTCTAAACCTTTTGAAGGAAGCCTTCCTATACTGCTCCTCCTCTCCAGCACCCAATAAACACCACTCTACTTTCTATTTCTACAGGTGTGACTTATTTTAGAGTATAGCATGTAAATGAGATAATAAAGCTTATAACTTTTTGTGCCTGGTTTATTTTACTTAATGTCTTTTAAGTTTATCCGTGTTGCTATAAATCTCAGAATGGTCTTCTTTTATGGCAGAATAATATAAACATTTATCTTGATTTTGTATCTTGGTTATGAATAATACTATAGTAAACATGGGAATTGAAATATTCATTAGACTATTGATTTCATGTTCTTTGACTACATACCATCAAGTATAATTTCTAATTCATACTTCAGTTCTATTTCTAGGTGAGGAACCTGTATACTGATCTCTGTATATATAAATTGGGTGTTATGGTACATGCTTGTAATCCCAGCACTTGGGAGACAGAGGCAGGAGGACCAGAAGAGGTTCAAGTCATCCTCAGCTATACAGTGACTTCAAGGCAATTCTGAGCTAAATGAAACTGTCTCCAAGGTATCGGTACACTAATATATATCTCTACCAACAATGTACAGAGTACCATATTCTCACCACATAACCTTATTTTTTGGTATGTCATGATTTTTTGCACTGCCTCTGTGATTACTGATGTGGAGCAGTTCATATACTTGTTGGTTATTCCTATGTCTCTTTTTCAAAACTTGTATCTTCAGGTTTTTGTTCATTTTGGGTGCAGAGGGTGAGACAAGATAACAGGTAGCAGCACATAGGCCACTTCAAACTCACTAGTAGCTGAGGATGAACTAGAAATTCTGATCCTCCTGTCTCTATCTCCCTAGTACTGGGATTGTAGGCATGTCTTTTGTCCATTTAAAAGAATTCTTTTACTGTTCTATGTGTATGAGTGTTTTGTCTGCTTATATATCTGTATACCTAGTGTGTGCTAAGAACCCTCAGAGGCCAGAAGAGGGTGCCAAATACTCTGAAACTATAGTTACAGGTGGTTATCAGGCACCATATGGATGTTGAGAATGGAACCAGGGTCCTCTGGAAGAGCAACCAGTGCTCTTAACCACCAAGCCATCTCTCTAGACCCTGTCCATTTTAAAACTTGGTCATAATTTTCTTGCTTCTAAGTTGTTTAAGTTTTTGATATATTATAGACATTAACCCCTTATAAAATTTAAGGTTTGCAGATATTTTATCCAATCTGCACTTTATTTTTTCCTCTGTTAACTGTTTTTTTTTCCTGTTCAATAGCTTTTATGCTAAATATAGTCTTGTTTGTAGATCACTGCTATTGTTTGTGCTTTTAGAGTCAAATATTAAAAAAAATCACTGGATCAATGCACACAGTAAAAATTTGAGTTTGTAGCATACTGAAAATAGAGCATATTAATATATTTTAGCTATAAATATGAAAAAATTTATGAAACAGTTTCAAAATGAAAGTCTGCTTTAAACAAATATTGAAGTTTCACTAAAATAAAAACATGGCTTACATGTAAATAAAATAGCAAAAAGTATTATGGTTTCCACTTAGGATTTGAATATAAATGGAATTTTCATATTATTATCTCAGTAACTGTCAACATATACAGAATACTTTTACTTATAATAACCTGCTTTTATATTTCTAAAATGGACTCTTGGTGTATTGTCAAGATTAATCGTCAACTCCTGGGCTCAAGCAATACCTCATGCTCAGCCTCTCCAGTAGCTGTAATGCAGTCATCCACCTACATGCTGGCTATAAATTTTTCTATGATAAAGTTATTTTTCACACTATATTATTTTTGCTACAGTTTATACTAACAAAATTAGGTTTGAATGTAAAAGTATGCATTATAGATATTTTCTCTAGTCTTTTATCTATTTACTATTTTGATATGAGTTTTCATTTTTGGAGGCATTGTATTGGTGGCTACAATAAGAAAGTATTTTACTATCTGCATTATAGTCATTTAAAAAAAATCACAAAACTTTAACAAATTACTCTTGTGGTTTTGCAGAATACAGTAGACATTATTTTTCATTTTACATTTTCTAATCCAATTTACTGTACAGACTGTAAAACCAAATACAACTGCAATAAAATGTGCAAATATGTCAGCAAAGAAACATTTTATCAATTCTCTTACAGGTGGACTTTGGAACTTGCTAAACTTGACTTTTTAGTGTATTGAGAAGAGTCTTTACTTTTTAAAATATAAATAATTTATTCCCCAAATAGTTAATGTGCCTAATGTACACAAAGACTGAGTTAGATCTCTATCACACCTCAAATAATATAAGAGAATCAGATTATCATTTCAGAGATTTAGATATAACAACTATGGTTAGTTTTGTTATCATGGTTAGTGGGCAACAGGAAACACTTATTCATGGCTGGTCGAAGTACAAACTGGTACAGCAACTATGGAAAGCAATGTGGAAGTTCCTCAAAAAACTAAAAATAGATCTACCACATGATCCAACTACACCACTGCTGGGTATATATCCAAAGGAATTTATAGCCTACTCTAGAGATACCTGGTCACTCATGTTCCCTGTTCCTCTACTCACAATAGTGAGGAAATGGAAACAGCCTAGATGTCCATAAGCTGATGGATAGATAACAAAAGTATATTTAAGCAATTGAGTACTATTCAGCTATAAAGAAAGATGAAATTATGACACTCACAGGTAAATGAATGGAATTTGACACAATCATTCTGAGCTAGGTAGCCCAGATCCAGAAAGACAAGTGTCATGTTTTCTCCCATTTGTAGATTCTAGATTTCAACCTTCGACTTGTGTTTCATTTGGAATGACAATAGAGGTTACGCAATTACTAAGGAACCACACAAGGAATGGCTTTCATATTAGGGGAGATAGGATGCACTGGTACAAATAGTTAAAATGGGATAATGGAGTGGAAAAGATTAAATTGGAATGAGAGAGCAGAAGAGGGGAAGGGAGGGAGTGTAAGAAAGGAAAATAACACAAAAAACTTTTTAAAAGTCATATGGAAAATTATTACTATAGAAGTTTCCTAATAGACAGACACACACACACACACACACACACACACACACACACACACATCACAGAGTTAAAATAGAGATACACTTTAATAGGGCAACAATGTCCATACTAGACACAAAGGATTACAAATAAAAATCCCAGTGCCATCAGTGGGTTAATTCCTTTGGAACTGTTGGCTGGAGAGGTTCTAACCCCATACATTACAGGCTATTGCTCTTGCTCTTGGTTACCCTCCAGAATTTGACAGTAAGACTGTGTTGTGGAAGAAATCACATACTTTAGTTATAGAACATGGAGAAATCAAGCTGGGACTGACCTGGAAGCTTCACCTGTACTGGCTAAATTTCACAATGCTGAAGGTACCATGCATGCTTTCAGAAAAGTAATTATCAGTCTTACCCAGCTGTGAACCTTGTGAACTACAATATGAATGGCCTGGTAAGACATGCCCACTGGTGCAAAGAGGCATGAATATCATGAGAGCAAGCAGCCACTTTCTGATTGGATTTTTAAGTCCTGATCCACAAGGTAAACCCAAGTTTTGTTACCCACTATCAGAGCTAGACAGGTGAGAAGCCCTAGAGGAGAACCTAGCATTATTATTCTGCTAAACTGACATAGCACTATATTGATTCTTAATGACTTGTACTTATACTACATGTCAATACATCTTTCAAACCTCCTCTGAGAAACTTCTATTTGAAGTAGATATTAACACAAAGACCACAACTAACCAAGGTGCAGAGAATTGAGACTGCAGAGTGAAGAGCCTTAAATGGAATACATATAGCACCCCTCCTTCCAAGGCTCAGGGATCACTGTGCAAAAAGGGTCAGAAAGAGTATAAGAGCCAGAAGTGGTAGATGACTACAAGAAAACAATGTCTTATGGTCACAGCAGAGCAGCTGCATATATGAACTCATAGTGGTTGTGGCAACATACACAAGATCTGTGCAAGCTCAAGCCAGACAAAAGTCCAGGATGGAGAAGGCAATCTGTAACAAACTCCTACTCCTAGTTGTTGAGCTGTTAGCTGCTGCAAGAGGGAAAAATCATTTTCTCTAAGAGCACAACCCTTGTAATTCAAGCACACTCTAATGAAATAATCCACACATCTAAGAGTATTTGAGTATCAGAAAATGGCCTTGATGGTTTTTAAAAAACCGACACCAAGTTGAGTGGGTAGGGAAAGGGATGTGGATCTGGGAAGAGGTGGGGGGTGAATATGATCAAAACATGAAAAACTCCTTTAGAATTAATAAAAAAAATAGCAGACCACCTATGATGCTACCGACTATGAAGGAATTTTAGCAATACGTCTTAAACTGTTTTTAAAAATTAGTCTCATGGCAAAAACATTTTTTAAATGTTTGAAGGTATCATAAGAATTATCTCCAAGGCCAGTAAGACTAGACTGCTCATGTGGTAAAGATACCCACATTTCAATTCTGAAAATATTAGTTCATTCTCTAGGACCAATGTAAAGGTAGAAAGAGAGAACCAACTCCAGAATGTTGTCTTTTTAACTTCAGATGTTTACCATGGCCTTCCTGGACACACTCATATACACACATTATACACAACATGGATTTTTTTTTTTTTAGAAAAAAATCAAAGGATTCATTTTCAGAAGTGTCCAATCTTTTGTTATTCTGATATGATGTTGCCATTTACATATGTGTTGGTCCACATTTAGTTATTATGGGATACATGCAGCCTATAGCTACAAGCTGAACATACTTGCAATTACCTCATTTTAAAAAAAAGAGAAAAATAGCACAAAAGGTTAAATTAATGCATTTAAAATCTATTGCTTATCGATAGCATAGTGCTTGTTAAGCACTGGCTATAAAGTAGGGAAAAAAGCAGACACTGCCCCTGCTATCCTAAAACTTATGCTAAGATCAAAGATTTTGGTTGTTAAGTTAATGGTAGAGTGTATACTGAGCATGTTTGAGGTCCTGGGTTCAATTCTCATCACAAATCAACTATCACAAACCAACAAAGTCTACTTAGAACTAGGGAGGGTGTGAGGAGTTTCTTTGCTGTTTCTAAGAAACCACCTAGTAGCCCAATTTACTTTAATAATTCTTATGACTCTTTTTGGTTCACCCAGCTAGTTGAAACTTTAACTGTTTATTAAAGAGTTACCTAGAAGCAACACCAAGTTCTTAGGCAAAGTCAGAAACTGGATATCAGATACTAAATAGTCAATATCAATCTAAAAGTAAAAGTCATAATTTTAGCCTATCAATGGGAGTACGTAAGTTATAATCAGAGCTGAGTTTTGAACCTAAACCTGCAAATAACTATCTATAGGGCAATAAAAATGTTTGGGGGAGAATTTTCATTATGGATACTTAGAATATACACAGAACTTGGAGAATAATATGATAAAGCTACACCATATATGATGGCCAGGTTTAACAATGATAGATCTACACCCCTCTCTCTACTCTATTTCCTTTTTCATCCATTAACCATTTCAATATGCATATAAAAATGATAAAGACTTTTCTTTAAAACATATCCACAATATCATAAAATTTTACAAGTCCTAATTATTTATAGCTCACACCTAAATTTCTTAAGTTGTGTCAATCTCTTTTTAAATAATGTATTTGGTTGAGCAGTGATATGTGTGTATACCAAGTGTGTGTGTGGAGGTCAGAGAATAATTTGCAGTAGTTGCTTCTCTCTTCCACTCAGGGATTGAACTCAAGTTGAGGGGCATTGTCTTTTACCTGAATAGATCAGTTGAAATGCCTCTTTAATCCAATCAGTAGGTTCCCCCCATCTAATGTTTATTTCTTGTGATTCATGTGCTGAAGAAACTATGTTGTTCATCTTGTACAAATTTACATGGTTTGAATTTTGTTGATTGTATCACCACGATAATAACATAAGAACTATCACTTCCCTAGGGAACTAATTCATTTTACTAAATGCTCGGGAGTGACGCTTCACAACAGGTAAGTGTGATGCACAAACGGAACCTGGAGAGACTGCAAGGACTACTTCAGTGATCCCAGAACCCTAAGAGGGCTGGTGGTCATGCCAGAAAGGTGTCTGGCTCAGATACACAATACCAGGTCCCATAGAGAGGACTGTCCAATTAATGGTCTGCAGCCTAGGCTGTGCTCAAAGGCCTGTGACTGGGGAGTCATAGGGCCTGATCCTGTTTCCAGCAGTGTTTTCTCTAGTTTAACTTGCTTTCTTTTTTCCTAGAGGTGTAGCCACAAGGACAGGCATTTCAGGATGAGGTCATAGTCTGGTGAGGGTCCAGCTCTACCCTAATGGTATGCTGAGGAAAATTTCTTTTCTGTACATGCCAGAGAACAGGCAGGAGATTTCATAAAATGGGTTTTGGCCACATATGAAACAGTGGGGTTCATTTAGTACCCTTTTCATAATGCTAATCCTCCAGTTCACAAATTCTCTCAGTATATAGCTTTTTCAATTTCATTTGTATTTTAATCAAACCATCCAAGGTAGCCTATAGTTATTCACTTAGTATCTGGAATTCCTTGTCATATTCTGCATATGTTTACTTCCTTTTGTTGGGCGTTAGGCTGATGTTCTCTAATCCAATTTTATCTTTACTGAAGAAGCTTATTTTCAGGTTGACAATGTTACTTGCAGTAGTAAAAATCTGAATCACTGAAGCCTTCCCATTTTAGGATTAAATTATATCAATCAGTTTTATTGTACTTGTTCTTTTTCCTCCTTGTTCTTATATTGACAGATAAACAGGCTTTCTAGGTATTACAATTCTAGGGTTCTTTGCTTCTGTGAGGTCTGCAGATATCTCTGGAAGAAGATGTGAATGAAGCCCTCCCATGGAGGTTGAAAGCACATCATAAGAAATATTTCAAAGAAAAACATTCAGGAAAGTCTAGAAGGATGGAATAGGTACATTGTCTGAAGAAAGTTGAGTAGAAAAAGACTGAAGAAAACATGTAGGAAGTTTGGTACAGAGAGTGTGCTAAAGTTTCAAAAAATAGGAGAAGATTATTTTCTTTGATTTACACTCATAACAAGAACAACCAAAAGTGAATGCAGGTTTGCTTACATGTGAATCGTTTCTTCAATTAACATCATTAAGAGTCTATTCAAAGAAGAAAACAGATTATAGAATGAAGAAATTGGGACCTATACAGCATTCAAGAATAAAGTCCTAGGCTGTTCTAAAGTTCAGCTTTATGGTATCATATATATTATCTCTTGGTCTATGTGAGAATTTACATAGTTTATTCCCTATGAAAACCTCAAAAAAAAAAAAAACCCAAGAATCAAAGAGGACACCATAAAGAAAACACTATAATAATCAATAATGGAAAGCAAGTAGATATGACAAATTATACATATATCCATTACTAGTCAATCTCAAACAAATTTCTGACACACTAGTAAACTGTTTAAGAGCCACTGGCAGGGAAAAGTTATACTAATTAAAGTCAGCAAGCATTCACTAAAACCAATCATCTATGATTATCCTGCTTTTCCCTTTAGATGTATTGGACTAGAATATAAAAGAAATGCTGTAAACAAAAATCCAGATTAAAGCATTGTTCTAATTTGCTTTCTATTGCTAAGATAAACACAAACAGGGAAATTTACAAAAGAAAAAAATCTGGGTTTACAGTTCCAGAAGGATAAGATTCCATCATGGTGAGGAAGCATGGCAGCGAGCAGCAGGCATTGGCAAGAGCAGGAAGATTAGGGTTCATATCTTAAACCTCAAGCATTTAAAGTAAACTGCACATAAGGCTTTTGATTTCAAAGCCTGTCTCCAGTGGTGTACTTCCTCCAGAAACAACATTACTAACTGGGGTTCAAATGTTTAGATTTCTGAAACTACATGGGACATGTTTTATTCAAATCACTACAAACACAAATTTCTTATCTACTTCAAATTCTTGATAATATTCTAGATTAAACACACTGACCATATATTACTAAATTTACAGATGAAATAAAGTTGGGTCACAAAGGTAACATACTGGCTAGGACTCAGAAACATTCAGATGAACTAGAACAACATATCTTAACGGAACAAAATATAACAGTAATAAATGCAATGTGCACAATAAAGGATTCATAGATTAACAAAATGCCAAGTGAAACTTTATGTGCTTCTCTTGATAGCTTATACTTGAAAAAACTGTGACATGGTTGCCATCCTAGACTGACATAACAGAATAAAGGAAGAGGGTATATTATATGCACCTTCTCACTGGTGGAAATACACTGAAGATTGCTGTGTACTATCTGAGAAATAACATTTTAAAAAGAACCCTGGTGAATTAAAAGGGGAAAAAACAATTTGCTGAATGTTCTGAAACCCATGTCAAATGATATAAAGAAATAAGGATGGCCAATCCAGAGAAGACAAGAGAAAAAAGAAAGAAAAAAGAAAATCTACCTTAAAATGTTTGAAGCACTCTATAACAGAACAAACACTAAAAGCAGAAATCCTAAGATGAAATAGTCTTTTTCTCAACTTAATAAGCTTAATAACAGCAGTAGTTTAGAACCTCTTCTGTGATAAGATATTCAAACAGAACTGCATGATAACCTTAACAAGGACATTGCAGATAGTTGGAACAAATGACCTCTGCAGTCTCCTAAAGTCACAACCTCACTAAACCTCACTTTTCACACTTGTAAAGTTAAGATGTTGGATAAGCTGGGCTTTTGGGTTCCTTCATTTAATCAACAAATCATTACTGGTTGTTTGCCACAAGTCAGGCATTGCCAAGCAACAATGAGAAGACAAAGATAAAAACGACCCGGCCTTTGCCCACAGAGAGGTCAAAATATAGGAGATGAAGCAAATCTATGAAGATACAATTTTAATATATGGTAACTGTATCCAAAGACTCACAGGATATAATACAAGGACACAATAAGAGCACTTAAGTGTATGTAAGGGGATGAAAGATATCCTGGAATAGCCCTTTTAGTTATTTCTACAATGGGAACTTATAGGGGGTTAAATAAAATAAAAATTGCTATAAAACATTAAATACAAACAAAACACTTCGGCCTTATGCATGAAACTAGTACTTCTCTGCATGTCCATGAGAGAATTCATGTGTATTATTGTGGTGTTGAGGCTGAAACCAGAGCCTCAACACCACAATCTACCACTAACCTTTATCTTCAGACCTTCTTGAGAGTTATTATAGACTGTTCACGCACAGGCATGACTAAATTGATAACTAGGACACACACTAAGAAATGTGTGTAAGGCAGTTTTGTTAGGTGAAAATCATAGAAAAAAGGAATATGACGGTCACTATTCTGTGTGCAGTCTGTTTTTAACTAAAAATATTATGCATCACATGGTTGTAGTTCTTATATGGGAATAGTTTAAAATCTAATTTTTAAATATTAATAAAATACAGAAGAGGTCTTTGTGATTTTTGTTCTAGACATCCTAATACTTTTAGCTAGGTCACTTGGATTAATCATATCTTTCCACATGCTCTAGAACCTTTCTTAACTTGATATATAACACATCTGAACCTTTAATTTTTCCAAGTGAAAACACAAGCTAAAGCTTTGATGGTAGAGGTAGAATAATAAAAACAAATTATAAAGCTTTATAAACAGTGGAGTTGAATTTAGATGTATTATATTTCAGTCATCCTGTTAAAACTTACTCATTATCTGATAGGATTTCTGGGATATTAGTGGAGGCCTCAACTTTTCCTTTTGAATTTAGTTCAGAAAGTGCATGCAATAATATCATATGTATAGTCCAATTTTCTCATTGAAGTCCATGTTTTAACTTTTAAACTACTGTTATTTATTTAATATGTATAAGACTATATCAGAATATCTAGCCTGAACACCTGGATCCTAAAATCCAAAATGTTCCAAAACTCAAAATTTTTGAGGGCCAACAATGATACCACAAATGGAAAATTGTGTACCCAATTTCATGTGAAGGGTATGAAGTACAGGCTCATAAAAAAGTACTATAAAATTCCCTTCAAGTTATGTTCATAGGGTATAAATGATTCAAGCGATTCTTCCATTTAGAGTCAGTTCCCATTCCAATGATATCTTATTATATCCATGATAGTATCCTCAACTCCTAAAAATTTTATATTTAAAATACTTCTGTTCCCACAAATTTTAAATAAGGGATATTCAACATATTATGAATTTTCATATATAAGATATAGAATAAACTCCTGTGATTTCCCATTTTACCTGGACTCTTGAATAACAGTCATCCCAGATTCATTATTATATGCTCTGTCTGCCTACCCAATACAGGTAAAACTGGGTAAAATTCTCTGATTTGGGTTTTTTAAAAATATAGTTTAACTGGGTGTCCGTGGCTCATGCTTTTAATCCCAGTTTTCAGGAGAGACGTAGGTGGATCTCTGTGAGTTCGAAGCCAGCCTGGTCTACAGAGTGGGTTCCTGGGCAGCCAAGGCTACACAGAGAAACCCTATCTCAAAACAAAACAAAACAAAAAAGTTTCATCAAGCTGGGTGTGGTGGCCCATGCTATTAATCCCAACTTTCAGGACACAGATACAATCAGTTTGAGGCCAGCCTGGTGAGTTCTAGGACAGCCAAGGCTATAGAGAAACCCTGACTTGAAAAATCAAAAACCAACCAACCAAACAAACAAAAAAATCTAAAAAGAAAAAAAAAACCCAAAAGCTTCATCAAGCAATCACACATGTGTATCCCTAAACAATATATGAAGCTTTACTATTTTTGAGCTTTCTTTCTACTAGTGTTCTTCCCAAGAAAGTGATAGACATTAAAAACAAAACAAAAATTAACAACCACAACCACAACAAAATGCAGCATTACACTGAAAACCTTAGAATTTCGTCAGACTAAATGCTACTCTTTTCATTGTACTCTATAGTCATACCTAAATTTCACAACTAGGCCTGTAGCCACAGATTGTCATATTTAGAAACTGAAAAGAAAATAGAGAATGGAACACACTGCTAACTTTCAATAACAGACAATGAATAATCTTTAACATATTTATCTGTAATTAGAATACAGCTTAATATACTTACCTGAAATTATAGTTGAAGTAAGAGTCTATACCTTATTTAGTAGTTCTACCTCATCAAGTTAATTATGTAGTAACTATGCTGGTGTGTGATAAAAGGACAAAGAAAGAATTGAATGGCTAACATCACTATATAAATATTTTGTAGCATTCATTCAATGAAGGCAACTGCACAGGTGTGTAGTCAAAGCTCTATCAGAGTATATTCAGTGTAAAGACAAAAATGCAAATATTATCTACTTATAATGGTATTATGTACAGCTAGCAAAAATGTTTAATTTAGAATAGGGAGGAAAATTAACGGATGCATTTAATTTGCTTAGATTGCTTCTACTCTTAAAAGCTCAAGATGGCTACTATTACAAACTGACACAATGTCTAGATAAGTAAACTAACTATTGCCCTTATTACTCAGATATGTATATAATACTGACTTAATTCAACATAATTAAAATGTAGTAATAGGAATAGGTCAAATAAACATCAACAGACAATTTTCTAGGTAAGTATCAATCACTATTATGTTGTCATTAAAAAGAATCAGTCGGACTTCCGGTTTGGGACCGAGCCTAGAGCAGGTCGCAGGCAGCAGCTCCGTACCCAACCGCAGAAAACCAAGAAAAACAGGGACTCCCAGGAGCTTGAACTCACGCAGCATCCCAGGGGCTAAAACCATCGAATGGAAAAAAGATAGCATTTTCAACAAATGGTGCTGGTCCAACTGGTGGTCAGCATGTAGAAAAATGAAAATTGATCCATACTTATCTCCTTGTACAAAGCTCAATTCCAAGTGGATTAAGGACCTCCACCTAAAACCAGCCACACTGAAACTAATAGAAGAGAAACTGGGAAAAAGCCTGGAATACATAGGCACAGGGAAAAAGTTCCTGAACAGAACGCCAATGGCCTGTGCTCTAAGACCAAAAATTGACAAATGGGACCTCATAAAGCTGCAAAGCTTCTGTAAAGCAAAGGACACAGTCAATAGGACAGAGCGGCAACCAACAGATTGGGAAAAGATATTCACCAACCCTACATCTGATAAAGGGCTAATATCCAAGGTATACAAAGAACTGAAGAAATTAGACTCTAGACAATCAAAGAACCCTATTAAAAAATGGAGCACAGACCTGAACAAAGAATTCTCAACTGAGGAAGCTCGAATGGTTGAGAAGCACCTAAAGAAGTGTTCAGCATCCCTAGTCATCAGGGAAATGCAAATGAAAACAACACTGAGATTCCACCTTACACCAGTCAGAATAGCTAAGATCAAAAACACAGGTGACAGTACATGTTGGCGAGGATGTGGAGAAAGAGGAACACTCCTCCACTGTTGGTGGGATTGTAAACTGGTACAACCACTATGGAAGGCAGTCTGGCGGTATCTCAGAAAATTGAACATAGCGTTACCTAGGGACCCAGCTATACCACTCCTGGGCATATACCCAAAAGAAGTTTCAACATACAACAGGGACACATGCTCCACCATGTTCATAGCAGCCTTATTTATAATAGCCAGAAGTTGGAAAGAACCCAGATGCCCTTCAACAGAAGAATGGATGCAGAAAATGTGGTACATTTATACAATGGAGTACTACTCAGCTATTAAAAACAATCAGTTCACAAAATTCCTAGGCAAATGGATGGAGCTGGAAAATATCATCTTGAGTGAGATGACCCAATCTCAAAGGAACATACATGGTATGCACTCACTGATAAGTGGATATTAGCCCAAAAGCTCACAATTTCTAAGAATCTTCATATAGACCACATAAAACTCACATAGAAGAAGGAAGACCAAAGTATGAAGGTGTTGGTCCTTTTTAGAAGGAGCATCAAAAGTTTCAACCAGAACTCCCAAAGTCTAAACCTACAGCCAGAGAGCACAAAGGGAGGGACTCACGCACCTGTATAGGGAATTGAGGGTGACCTTGTTAGACTCCAGTGAAAGTGGAGGGCCAAGGTCCCCAAAAGTTTGGATCCCCTACTGTGTTGGAATTCGAGAGCAGGGAGATGGGACTGGGAGGATGTTTGGAGCACACCATCACAAAAATTAGGAGGAAGGGGTAGGGGATAAGGGATTTGGGGGGAGAATGAGAAAGGAGACAACATTGAAAGGTAAATACGTATAATACCCAATAAAAACCCCACACAGATAAAGGATTTAAAAAAAAGGGAGTCTATTTATTTTAAATTAATTTCAAAAGTTTCTAGGAGATGCAAATTGGCTAAGATACTATTTTAAGCTCTCCACAAAAGAATTTAAATCTCTGTTCAATATTCTCAAGACAGAGGTAAACCCTAACTTCCTCAACAGTTAATTGACAAAAGAGAGGTAACCTCACAAAAAGTAGAAAAAGCTATTTCTAATCGATATATCATATAGTCTGATTAATTGTCAGTGGAGCTATAAAAGTCCTTTGACAAAAGATTATTAATATAGATTTATATATCCTTAAATAAGGCCTTCATGACTCTCTGAGTGTGGAAGGAGCAACTGTTGGCGCTTCTGCCCTGATTTTACAAGAACTCTGAAAAATTGGCTTTAAAAACAAAAGAGGGGGAATGGTACCCCCTCAGAAGGAGTCCCCCTGAAATACTCTCCATCATGCCTTGTTCACTTTTCTCTCTCTAAAGCTGAAAGCTCATGGCAAATCTCTTGCTGACCATGTTGGTGACCTCGGGCACCACCAAGACCAACAAAACTTTGCCACAGATATGGGGAAGGACCCTCATACCCATAAAGGGAATGCCCCAGTCCCAGTTCCCTTATGGAGCCGAGGACTGATATGCCTGCCCAATACCACAGAAGGCACAGCTAACCGGCTACCACAAATATTAATGAAAAAAATAGATACCCTCACAAAGCCAGGCCCAATCATAAATACGATGAATAACAATTTACATCCAGGGAAGAGAAATCTCCCTGAGAATCCCCTTCTTTTTTCTTTCCAGGTAAAATTGAATCACCCGTGATGCCTGCTATTAGAAGTTCTAACCCAGATGGACCAGAAGCCAGGAGCCTCGACCTTACCCTCACCCCCTACCTTTTCCCACCTGCACAAGGTCCCCTGAAGCTGGCCAACTGCAAGATCCTGCTTGGCAACTGCAGATAGACTCAAAGCAGTGTACCATATCATCTGAAGAATAGCAGGGAGACCATAACTCAAGCAGTGTACCATATCTTCTGAAGAATAGCAGGTTGCAGTCCTCCTCGCCCCCACGAATAACCAGGACCCGCCGGTCGGGTCAAGTGGCACCCAGACGTGGGGCTCGAGGCACGGACCCATCCGGACGGACCCTCATTGAGAGGATGTGCGCACGACATCAAGATTGAGCAAGACAGAGATCATCGCCAGTGACCTGTCGTCCACGGAACCAGGTTGATGCTGCCATCAAGAAGACGGTTGAATTTCATTACCATCAGCTGAAAATTGAAGAGGATCCAGAAGTGACTCCGCAGGAGACTGACACAGCTGCCAGCTCCCCTGCCTCCCCCTAAGGTCGACCCCTAGACTTCCACGCCCTCCAGAAGGGTTCCTGGTATGCCTGGCTTTGCCCTCATTTCTCTCGCTAGAGAGCTTGGCCTCTTGATCACCACAACAAAAATTGGCTTTTTCCTAAACCAAGGCCACCCTTGATATGGCCTCTAACATTGGGGAGCCTTCCTTTATGACAATATTACACCCCAAACTGACAAATGGTTGGTAACTTGAACATTTACAAGAGACTAGGATGGCTGTGAGTTAGCCCAATGACGGGATTATTGTAGGTCCACTTCCCAGGGGCCCACCCAATGCAGCCGAAAAGGAGTGCGTGGTGCTTGGAGTGGGTGCAGCCTACATGGCCTAAGACAGGGCTCTCACCCTCCTTTCACCCACATCAGAGTCCCTTGACGTTGCCCATCGTCGACAGCCTAAAGCCTTCGACCATCGATGTGACTCGTCTCACATCAGTGTTTTGGGGTTGTGAACTTGTCTAAGACCCCCCATAATTAGACATCCAAATTCAAAACTCACATAGTTGGGATTGAACATAAGACGCCTTCTCTAACTAAACAGAGAAGGGGGAGATGCCAGAAGCCAGGACCCTCGCCCCCTACCTTTCCCCACCTGCACAATGTCCTCTGAAGCTTGGCAACTGCAAGATCCTGCTTAGCAACTGCAGATAGACTCAAAGCAGAGTACCATGTCTTCTTAAGAATAGCAGGGAGACCATAACTCAAGCAGTGTACCATATCTTCTGAAGAACTGCAGGTAGATCATAATTCAAGGCAGTGTACCATATAGACCATGACATGTTTCAAGGCACAGGCCAAGAAGATTTTGTGCTTTTCCACCACCTGGCCCCTCTTACCCCCTCCCCTTGTAAAACATGCTATAAAAAAGCATTTCATGTTCAAAAAAAAAAAAAGAAATTAAAAAAAAAAGAAAATAATAATAAAAAAAAGAATCAGTCACCACATATAAAAAAGTCATTTGGGGATACTCTTCCTACATTATAAAAATATTAGTAACACTTTAGACATTGCTCTATACCAATCACGAACTGGTGAGCAATCTGCAAAACAAAATAGATTTTGTATCTCAATTCTTTCAACTAATAACCCTCCCTGAACTTTAAGTAATAAGCTCCTAGTTTGAATAGCAATCAATACAAGTATATATTAAGAATTCATAGATATATTAACCCAAAAAGCTGCTTTTCCCAGTACACTGAGAAACTCTCATTTTGAAAGCAGCTGTTAACATGATCATAATAGTAATTTAACTCATTTTCCCCAGAACCTCAGTGAGGGGTTCCTTCGGAGGGCCAAGAGTATCTACAGTTTTGGCTCCATAAGCCATATTGGAAGCAGAATTGTCTTTGGCAAGATAGGTTTCCAACCTATGTCCCAGTAGGCTGTGAGAGCATACATATATTTTTGTTTTGTGTGACACTGTAACACAGCACCACCATATATAAAGTTCAAGCTCAAAAACCACACAATCAAGTTACAAAAAATAGCCACAAAAACAATCATATAATGTTCTAGTTAAGTTCATAGTTTTCTGCTGAGTTGCATTCACAGCTATACTGGGCTGCATGTGACTAGTGTGGGTTAGGCAACGCTGCTTGTAGACAACTAGTGTTGGGTCATGTCTTCTAATTTTTAAGCCCAGATCTTCATTGTTCATGCAATGAGTTATAAAGACTTAAAATTATTGCCACGTGCTAAAAACTGCTTTTTATAAAACACATTAAATGTTTACAGTTTCAAAAGCCAGAGCTTAAAATCTATCTTATATATAGTTTCTTGCACATTTAGCCTCAGATTCTCCATTTTAGGAGCTGTTTTTAGCTCTTCCCCTAACCTGAAGGTTATCTGAAACAATCTGTAAGTCTTTGGCAAACAAAGAGGAATCAGTAAACAGACTAATCCTACATTTGTCACCTGTTTTATATTCAATTAAAAAAACAAGAAACTCAAAAGGCCACCTCCAGCAGTACAAAAACAAAATCCAAGAGCAGTTTCATCCTTAACATTGCCAATTTTAAATTCCTCATTATGCTTAAGAAAAGATAATAAAACAACCAGCCAAAAACCAGGAATGTAGCTTAGTGGTAAAGAACCTGCCTAGCCCTGGAAAGGTCTCAGTATTGTAAACCAACCAACAAACCACTACCATCACCAAGAACAACAAACAAACAAAATTCAAAGAAAAAGAAAACCAATCCCAGCTCAAACAAAAACCTATCAAGACTACACACCACAAAATCGAGTAACAATGCGTTTTCTTTTTGTTTTTTAAAAAAATAGCTGACTATTATAGACTTGAGGGAAGAAAAGGGATGGTTGTTTCTTAAGTAGCTAGTCAGGTTGCAGAAAATCTCTGACAGAGTCCTGAAGAGGTTAAAGGAGCAATGACACAGAAGCAAAGTGCCTAGAGTTAGTCAGCTGGAACAAAGCTGGTTGCTCGGGAACATTTCTTTCTTATAGGAAAGTGACTACAAAGCTGCAGAACAGGAACCACTTTGGAGCTTCATTCTGCCCTTTATTCTCTTCCGCTTCTGCCATATGGAAAACATAGTAAGATGAGGTAAAGCAGTGTAACCAGCAGAGTAAAATCCAACTTGCTTCAATGAAGAAAATGCTGGGATCCTAAATTCCTTGAGGGGAACAGGACAGGACACTAGCATTCTAGTAAGAAGCTAACGCAGGGGTTTAATTTCTAAAGGCCAGCAAGCTGAAACAGTAAAATCTGATAGCAAACAAAAGCCAACACTAAAATGTAAAGTCTAAACAGGAACTTGGAAAGTTTCTGGTGCTCTGAAAACTACTATGATTTATTTTTTGTCTAAAAGGCCAAGCAAGTAAAAAGAGGAAGACAGACATAAGTAGATAAATAAGCACAAATTAAGCAACCAATCCAAAGCTAAACAGAAAAAAACACCCAGCCTGGAAACATATCCAAAAGTAACATTGTACAGACCGAGCAGGTCACATTTGGGAATATATAGGTATATTCATAATATCCATGCATATGACAACAATTATTTTTAAAAGACATAAATGAGGGGTATATGGGATTGCTTAAAGGGAGGAAAGGGGAGGAAAGTTATTATAATCTCAAAAATAAAAAAATAATTTAAAAAGTATTCAAATTTACAGAACAAGATAATACTTGACTTCTGTTTTAAAGCTTTGACATTGTGAAGTTTTAAATATTTGATGTGCAATATTGTATAATCTATTTTTCCTTTATTTCTTTTTTACTTTCTTTTAGTTTTCTAAGACAGGGTTTCATTGTGTAATCCTGGCTGTCCTGGAACTAACTCTATACATCAGTCTGGCCTCAAACTCAGATATTCACCAGCTTCTGCCTCCAAGAGTGCTGGGATTAAAGGCATGCACCATCACTGATCCACTATTGGTTATAGTCTTGTGGAACATTTTACTTAATTCTATGCAAATCTCGTACAAAAACAAGTTCAAAAAACATCCCCAATTTAAATAATATACAAAAACTAAAGAAGCAGCATCAAAGAAAAAATATTTGTTTTGCCCTTGAAAAACAAACCATGACCACACCCACAACCATTTCCTCGTGGTCCTATTTTAAATTTGCTAATATAAAAAGGAACATCAACAAAACTTATAAAACCTAGGAATTGTGGTTGCTATATAATCATAATCTACTCTTATTTTCCTAAAATATTTTTAGCATATATTTGGTGTGGTGTTTATGTGCATGTGGTACATTGATTGAACCAAGTGTGCAGAGGCCAGAGCAGAGCATCAAGTGTCTTCCTTTATCACATTCCTCCTTACTGCCTTGAGACAAGAACTGTGAGCCGGAAATTCACGATTATATTTAAAACTATTGTAATTAAAACAGCATAGCAATGGTATAAAGAGACTATGGAATGGAACAGAATGGGGCCCTAGAAGAAAAGTCACATATTTTGTCCTTACTATCTTGACAAAAAAGTGCTAAAAACACAAATTGGATAAAGGAAAATAGAGTTGGAGAAATCACATATTCAAATGTAGAAGAATGAAATTAGACTCATATCTCTTACCAATTACAAAAATCAACTAAAAATAAAGATCTAAATATAAAACTGGAAAGTGACACTAGTAGAACACAGAATAGAGAAAACACTTTAGGGTACAGAGGCACAAGCAATGATTTTATAGGTAGGAATATAAAAGAACAGTAGATGAATGTATTTTTAATAGGCTTTTAATAAACTAAAAGATTCTGCACAGCAAAGAAAACAATAAATAAAGAGATAATTTATAGAATAGGAAAAATAAAAAGTATACACATGACAAAAGGTGGTCAGAATCTACAAATAACTTCAATTAACAACAAAATAAAATTCTTAATGATTCAATAAAAAATGAGCATGAGACCTAAATAGAAATTTCTCAAAAACATATATATGTATATGTATATATATATGTATGTATAACATCCATATTGATACTGTCATTGGTAAGAGTAACCACCTAAAATTAAAATTCATTCAGTCCTAAAGAACAGCTGTAACAAAATCAGAAATTATTACTACACTTTGCAGCATTAACGATCAGTACCAGAATCATATATTAACAGAAACTTGAATCTTCTAAATATTTCTTATGTTTCAGCAGGACAAACACGTATTTTAAAACTATTTTAGTTACAAAGCTGTGACACTTATAAAAGACAAGCTTTATTAAGTGAATAGGAAAAATTTAAACACCCATACAATTAATTATTCAGTTGTTTCCTTTCTTGTTTATTCAAAGGTAACAAAAGAAAGATAACATTTTCTCAAATTACAATAAATTAATTTGCAGGCTCAGCATTCTTTCAACAGCCTCTAAAATAATTGTTTTTAAAGCCAGATTATTTACTCAGTAGTTGTTGGTGAATCAAGGTGCTTTTTTTCATTCAAAGTACTTCAGCTATTTAGTAATGATGCTGTATTCAGAATCCTATCTGTAAATGTACTTTCTAAATGGTCACCTTTGGACTTGGAGTGCATACTCATTGACATAACAAAGGGATAAACATGGGTAGTAGTGATGTGATGCATTCAGCCTTCAAGACAATGGCTAACTCTGAAACAGAAAAGCAGTTTAAGGAACATGGGGCTTTTTGTTGTTAATTCTGTATGCCTAAAATGTTTACATGTTTGAAGACAAAAAGGTTTGGTAAATTTGAGAGCAATGACTGAATGACAAATTGTAAACTGGTAGACATCTGCAGCTAGTAATAAAATGCTGAGACATGAAGCATATTCCCAGAGCCTAATTATATGGCAAATCCCATTATCTGAGAGAAGGCAAAAACAGCTAGCAGAATAACTGATAGACTGGTTGCTATAGTAATTGAGATAAATTTCTATACTGACTATGATGAAAAAAATACTGAGGTTGCTATAAGATATGAAGTCCATAGTATGTCTTGGTAGCTTTTCCTTCCATTTTGAATCATGAGATCAGACTAACATAAAGATAGTTCAATTTGAAATAAGGGAATAGACAGAATTCCACATTGAAGATCAAGAAAGCAACCAATTAAGGATTTAGCTGTTTAGCTGAAAAACATATCAAAGCTAGAGTGGAACAGAACTTATGAAACAAAGATCATGGAAAATAACTTAAATGTCTATAAATAGAATAAAGAAACATAGGTTATCAATTCAATTCAAATAAAATATCCATAGGGTATCATAAAGTAGCTACAAATTTTATTACTTTAAGCAAAGCTTAAACTAGGTACTAATCTCTTGTGTATCCCTATGACAAAAATGATCAGACCAGGCCCCAGAAGGTAGCTTATAATCTGGTCCCCATATTAGGTACTTAGGGTGACATTCACCTCTTCCATCTCCAGTACAATTTCCATGACCTCAAACTACTACCCTTTCTAATATTATCTCCACTATACTCCCAAAAAGTAGCTACCAAATTTGCAGCAGGAGTATAAGGAAGAAAAAAAAAATCCTCTCAGTTGATCAACTTTTCAGGCTTTATCCCAGTTATAACAATGAATAGAAGAGAACTGAATAGAATATATTGGTTGTTGTACCAGAGTTACATGCCCCAAATCAGCAACTATTTTCTATTCTATAAAACTACCAATGAGGGGCTGAAGAAAGGACTCAGTCCATAAAGTGCCCGCCATGCAAGCATGAAGACCTGACTTCTGTTCCCAAGAACCCTTGTAAGATAGGCATGGAGGCTGGAGAGGTGATTCAGTGGTTAAGAGCACTTGCAGAAGACTCATGTTCAGCTCCAGCATCCACAAAGACACTTACAACCATTAGAAATTCTACTTCTAGGGGATCTGTTGCCTTTTTCTGCCCTCCACAAGTACCAGACACAGATGTATTACATACTCATATATGCAGGGAAAACATCTATACACATAAAATAAATAAATCTCTTTTTAAAAAACAAGACAGGTATATTGAAATATACCTATAATCCTATTACAGATCACTGACTGGGGTTTTGTGAGAAGCTAGTCTTGCCCAATAATAGAACTTCAGTGAGCAATCCTGTCTTACAATGTAAGGTAAATGATGACTGAGGAAGACATCTGATATCAACCACTAGCCTCCATAAGCATATGAACCCACAGGAACACTCTCATTTTCATACACATGCACACATAGTTTTTAA
Source organism: Grammomys surdaster (assembly GCF_004785775.1). NCBI lineage: Eukaryota > Metazoa > Chordata > Mammalia > Rodentia > Muridae > Grammomys > Grammomys surdaster. The sequence continues at coordinate 1,072,008 of NW_021604667.1, read as the reverse complement.
AGACTATCTTTGGGGCTGAGTACTCTCAGTACTCAGGAGACATAGGCAAGAGGATTTCTGTGAGTTCAAGTTAGCCTGGTCCGCATGGTGAGTGTCAGGCCAGTTATGCCTATTAAGACTCGTCTAAGCACTTGCTCAATTATCTTCATAGCACCTTTATTAACAGCCAGAAACTGGTAAGAACCTAGATGTCCTTCAACTGAAGAATAGATACGGGAAATGTGGTACATCTACACAATGGGCTACTATTCAGCTATTAAAAACAAAGCTATCATGAAATTTGCAGGCAAGATGATGCTACTTGAGAACATCATCCTGAGTGCAGTATCCCAGTCCCAAAAGGACATGCATGGTATGTACTCACTGATAAGTGGATATTAGCCATAAAATACAGGATACCCACGCTAGACTGCATATACCCAGAGAAGCTAAACAAGAAAGAAGGCACAGGTGAGAATGGTTAAATAACACTTAGAAAGGGGAATAAAGTACTCATAAAAAGGCAGACGGAGGGAAGGAACTGGGTAGAAAAGGGGATGGGGAAGGGAACAGGGAGTTCAGGATCAGGTGTGGGGAGGGACAGTAGAGATGGCCAAATGGTCATCAGGATGAATAGAAATCTTCAACTGACCAGGGTGGAGAGGTACAGGCCATCTCCAGGACTTGACAGAGACCTGGGATAAGGGAGGCATCCAAGAATCAATGGAGGAGACCTTAGCTGTGACACATAGCATTAGGGATATGAAACCTGAAGGGGCCAACTCCTGTAACCAGGCAGGAACTCCAGTGGAGCAATAGGGACACCAACCCAACCACAAACCTCTGACCCAAAATTTGTCCTGTCTACAAGAAATACAGGGACAGGGGACAGAACAGAGACTGAAGGAATGGCTAATCAATAATAGGCCCAACATGAGACCCATCCCATGGGCAAGTACCAATCCTTGACACTATTAATGATACTCTGTTATGCTTGTAGACAGAAGTCTAGCATGGTTGTCTTCTGAGAGGCCTCACCCAGCTGCTGACTGAAACAGATGCACACCCACAGTCAAACAGTGGATTGACTTGGGGATTCTTATGGAAGAATAGAAGGAATGATTGTGGGCCCCCAAAAGGGGATGGGAACTCCACAGGAAGACCAACAGAGTCAACTAACCTGGTCCCTTGGAGCTCTGAACCACCAACCAAAGAACATACATGGAAAGGCTAGATCTAGGCCTCCCTGAACATATGCAACAGATGTAGTTTTCATGGGGGTCCCAAACAACTGGAGCAGAGGCTATCCCAAAAGCTGCTGCCAGTCTGTTGGATATGTTCTTCTAGCTGGGCTGCCTTGTCTGGCCTCAGTGAGAGGGGATGTACCTGGCTCTGCAGAGACTTGATGTGCCAGAGTGAGGGGATAACCAGAGGAGGCTCCACCTTCTCATAGGAGAATAGGGGGACAACTGTAGATATGGGTGACTGGGGGAGGGATAAATTAAACAGGATGTAAAATAAACAAATAAAAATTAAATAAATAAAACAAAAATGTAAAAATAAAGTATCACTTTCTACTTTCACAGAATTTTAAGAAAGGCTTTGAGAAATAAACAAAGAAAAAAAACAAAATTGTAAAAAATAAAGAACTGAAAATTAAAGAAAAAGACTACCCATGAACTTAATCTATAACTACTTGTTTCTAATATTTTACTTTGTCTTAGCTTTGGCTTTTTGAAACAGGAACATGGTATACTGCCTAAATTGGTCCTGAACTCATGATTCTCCTGTCTCCATTTCCTCCAGTACTACTAATATTACAGGCATACACCATGTCTACTTTTAATATTTTTAGAAAATCATGTTTTATGTCTTATTTTATGAAATAAGTTATCATAAGATAAAGTGTTCAACTTACATTAATTTGTACGGATTCAAATTAAGTCTCAAAATTGCCATACTGCTACCAACTGTCCTACCTCCATGAGTCACCAATTGACAGTTGGAGGTCACTAAATTTAGAAGCTAAAGTTTACTAATTAATATGTAGGTTTTTCTCCAAGTCAATATGTTACATGAGTATGTTAAAACTGCATTGATAAATATATTTCTATCAGTCTACAGAGCCAAGAGAAATCAATATAATCTATGACTGAATGCCAACTGAGAACAACCAACCATTTTTATGGTAGTTTTGACAGATTCTCATGTAGCCAAGGCCGGCCTGAAATTCACCATACAACTGAAGATGAACTTCAACTCCTGATCCTCAATGCCTCCATCTCTCAAGCACTAAATTAGAAGCATGTCACTATGCCTAGCTCAAACACCTGTTTACAAGTATTTTTCCTAAACACACTAATATTTTGCAAATATTTTGCAAATAAAAATGTGTCCTGAGATGGGTGTAGTGAAACAGGTCTGCAATCCCAGTACTGGGGATGCTGAGACAGGAGAATCAGGGGTTTGAGGCTATATACTGAGACAATGTCAAAACACACACACACACTACCACCACCACCACCACCAAGCAAAAACACGAATTTTCATTTCAGGGTGAAATGCTTCTGATCCCTAAGTAAAGTGAGAAAACAGAGTTTTCATAAAGGAAACTATTCAATTTAAGGATGTTTTCAGACTTAACAATTCTGGTTTTGTAGGGTTTGCTTTTTTTTAAATTTTTCTATGTGTCTATCAGGTGTAAGTGAACTACAATGCTCAGCTAGACCTAACAATTCCTCCAGATACTTTGATCTCTGTTTCCATTATTCAGTCCATATTTTCCCATTACTCCAACCTAAACATGGTGGTTTGCCGTTAACACTAGCAAGACCCCTGGAAGTGACACAAAACTACATGTTCCCTGTTGTAGATAAGCTATTAAATCATTGGTTTTCATTCTGACTTAAAGGAAATGAATGAGCCATAGTTAGAATCCTGCAACAGTCAATGTCTTTTGAGGCGTAAAAGCAAGAAAACTGAGTGACATAAAAGAAGACCACCTTCGTGACCTGACTTAACAAGTTATGTGGCAAAAATCGGTAGCAGAGCTACTTGCTATAATTCTCTGTCCATTCAAAAGTGGCAGCATCACATAGATAAGGGATCAAAAGATCTGAATTTTAGCTTCAACTACAAAGTAATGTGTCACTTCCTTCTCTAAGTCTAGGTTTCACTTTCAACTAAATGGGCAAACTAAGCCAAATTATGTCTAGTAAACTTCTAATCTAAAAATGCATTATTTTAACCTAAGGCCCTGAGACCTAGGAAATCTAGGATTTTAGCTTTCACTAAAAAATAATGCTGAAAATATTACATTTATTTTTATAAAAATGTTCTCAGTTGTAGCCCTTTAGAATATATAGGTATAATTCACAGTTGGGAGAGGTATCCAACTATATATTATTTAGGCAGTAAGTAATTTCAAATCTGTGGATCTTGAACCATGCATGTATCAATGCCATCAATGTTTGTTAAAATAAAAGAGTATAAAAACAAGTAAGCCAGGCCTGGTGGAGCAGGATAGTAAGCCCAGCTACTCAGAAAGCTGAGGCAGTCCACAATGTTCAAGGCCTGCCTAGGCTACAAAAAGTCCAGGCTAGCCTGGGCAACTTAGCAGATACACATTAAAATAAAAACAAAACACAGGCTATGAATGCTGTTCAGTGTTAGAGTATATCTAGCATGCATTGGATCCTAGATTCAGTTCTCAGTACAATAAAAACAAAGCAACACACATACATACACACACAATACCTATAGATTTCTCCAGGAACAAAAGTTTATCAATAAAAGCATATACTACTAAGTCTCAATACAATGACAGACATTTAAATTTCAAAAGGATCTCAAAATGTAATTTCAATAAAAAGTTGAGGAAATGAGATGACTCACAGTGTTGGACTCTTTTCTACTACACCTCAGTTCCTCCTGCCTTTCCTGCTGTATTAAGCAGTAGAGCAGAAAAAATGCCACATTATGAAACAGAGCTAGAATAGAGGTCTGTAATTAATTCACTATGGCATCATGGATAAGCCAGTTTCTCACTACATGCTTTAGTTTTCATAACGTTTTGGGAAAGAGTTCAACTAATTGCCTTTTCTAGGCATAAAAATGACATTATAAAAGTCCTACATAATAAAACAAAAATATAGATTCTTGAAAGAGAAACTTGGAATTTGTAGCCAAGAGAACTGAAAGGTTTGCTCTGCTGGCTGTAAATAAAAGTATCAGTTCAATTTAGAAGGTTGGTACAAAAGCACGTTACTCTGGGATCTACTGGGGGAAGATCTCTTTATATAGTGTAGAACAGCTGTGATGTATTAGAATAAACATTGCACTAGTGTTTGGTGAGCTGTTTTCAAATGCTAACTCTGTTGCTTGGAAGTTGTTTCTCCTAGAACAATATATTTAACTTCTCTAAGATCATATATATAAAAATGCAGAAAGTACCAATCAAAAAAATCATCACAAGTGTATGCATTACAAACTGGGTAAGAGATGCTCTGCCACAGTGGAAACATAACTGCACTGGACTCAAACTCTAACAACTGGACTACTTATTAAATTAGCTTTCATAGTATAAATCAAAAAATAAATATGAAATACAAGTAATAATCAATGTTAGGGAACAGACTGTGTATTTAGATTCTGTTGATTAACAAAATATGAGGTGTGTCTCAAGTGTCTACTCAATTTAGTACAATTCAGTGAAATGCTCTAAGTATTCCCAAACACACAAACAGGAATAAGCATTTCTTCAATTGGCCAAATTTGCTCAATTAGCCTCTTAGAGCTTATGCAGAGCCACTTTGGTTCATGTCAAGGAACAGAAGACATTTCTTATGATCAACCAGCGAGTGATGCCACCTGTTTTCCGAAATCACAATTTGTCACTGGGTTTTTTAAGCTGCTGGCTGCCAAGCTAAGTCTGCTCACAGTACCTTAAAATATGCCACAGAGGATGGAGTCAAATATAAACAATGCCATCCCTTTTATGCCTTCTCAATTTTACTAACTGTCCTCAGGTTCAATTCTCCAGATAAGTGTATTTTCTTCCAATTCTCTCATTAATACAGTAGGAGGGAGGACATATAATCCAAACAAATCTTGTCATTTTATCCATAAAGCCCTCAAAATGCTCATTTTGGGGGTAAGCTAGAGTTAAATTTAGGAAGCCGGGACCCACAGGACTTTAAAAAGAAACAAACTTTTCTCCTACTATAAAGTTCTTGAGAAGTTCTATCATCCCAAGGGGGAAACAAGTGACTATCAATTCTCTCATGACTCATTGGGTTCAAATAAGTAAAACAGTTCTAAGTTCTGTATACTTCCTCTTGCAGTAAGCACTCTATAAAATTAACAGATTCAGTGCCAAGAAAAAAAGAGATGAATTCACATTGGAATACATTTTCTATATCAGGTACTGAACTAACAATTTACAGAGGTTCTGACATAACTGTTCTTTCTAGACAAAACTTTATTCAACAAGAAAAAAACAATATCCACATAGCTCTGAATTGCTAACAATAGTGAAAACTGCTAATTTCTCCTTCCCAACTTAAAAAAGAAAAAAAGAAAAAAGAAAACAAAACAACCCATAAACGCTTACTCAGTGTTTTATGCTCTCACTTAGCCAGAACTGACAGTTTCTTACTTTGAAGGAAAAGCCACACAAAGACTTTATTTCAGGAGAATCCATTGTATCTGAAAATCTAAAAGCATTTTTCTACCCTGTTCTACTGAGTTCTGAACCTGGATCAGATACTGAATTTCAAGGCGATTCAGTGCTATCGTAAGGCAGATCACTATCATCCCCAAATTTCTAGTGACAGACAGCTTCCTGGAAACACACACATTAATAATCTACCAACATACATTTTTTTTTCTGATCTTGTTGCTGTAACTTTGGGGAATATAGTATATATAATATATAGCAGATTTCTGAAAGCCCTTCCAAAATGTACTTGTCACAGGATTTCCATCAAAGTATTTCTTCCACGGGGAAATTCTAAAAACTAAGAGTTCAACTCTAAGCACCATACACAAATATACACACTTTAACATTTCATTTTCAAGATCTTATAGTTGGAGAATATACTTCAGTGCTTCTAGTTACAGACGTGTCAGGAGAAGAGTTTGTGAAATAATTTTAAACTGTATTTTCACTCAGAGGCGCTTTCCTACTAGTGAACTTCCTAGTCAGAGCTAGCCATATTAATCACCAGTAAAACATCTTGCAAGATGAGAAAAAGGGCAGCAAGCTGGGCTCTCCTTCCAAGGACCGTATTACTCAGCACTTGTTTGTAGGTCTGTACTCCGCTGTGGCTGTGTACATTTATGTCCGGCTGCCCTTTCAGACCACATCATTCTCCCTAATGCTAAGGATCTTGTCTACAATTTCCTCTGGCACACAGTAAAGTGCTATTTCAGTAAAACATAGCTGATGTGAAACACACGCGCTGGCTGGAAGACCTCCTTAAATAAATACCTTCCTTCTTTCTCTCTGCTTCTTTTTTTATGCAAAAGAAAAGGTGAGTGGCAAATAGGGTCGAGTTACAGCCACTTTGGAAATGAATAGGTGAGCTAGAAGGTTTTTTGTTTTCGTTTTTGTTTTAATTAAAAAAAAAAAAAAAGAGCTGGGGAAGTTCAATTTCTCCAGCTACCGCTCCTTTTGGTCCCGGAGGGCCAAAACAGATGCTGGAAAGGTAAGCTTTGAACCCCGCAAATACAAATCGCTGCCTCTGAGGCACGAATGCCATCCACTCAATGGCTGGCTAAGACAAGAAAGGGGTTCCAAAAGAGTCTCCGAGCCGCTCACTAAGGTAAAGGGTGAAGGAGGAGGATTCCCTCTCCCACTCCCAACTCATCCTGCCCTAAGAAGTCCCAGGTCTCGGTTCTGAGGTGTCCAAGTGAGACTAGGAGGAACAGCGGTGACGGACACAGCGGGATGTGGGAAAGGAGTCTAGGGAGGTGCGGGAGAAGCAAGAGACTAGGATGTCCGAGCTCTGGGCCCGGGCTTCTGTTACTTACCCTACAGGATAGCCGCCCCCCAGGTGCACATCTTCAGGGGCATCATAGAATTCCTCAGTGTCGCTTTCCGACGCCATTTATAGGACACACCCGCGGGTGAGGTGGCCGGCTCCGCCTAGAGAAAGGGTGATTCTGAGCGTCTCCTCCTCGTCAGTTAGAGTGTGGAGAGGTGGGTCCCGGGCGTCGCTGAGGAGGGCACAGATGACGTGGAGTGAGAAGTCGGTTAGGGACAGGGGACCACCCTCAGTTGCTGGGCTAAAGGGGATAACCTGCAAAGCGACTGCCTGAGGTGGTTGCAGTGAGTCTGGGATTGTGGCCGGCGACCCGGGCGCTAGGTGTATGGAGCGCGCTAGAGAAGAGGCTGTGGCTCTTCTCAGTCCGGGAGAGCAGGCAGCGGGCGTGCCAGCGACAGCAGCTCCAATTTCTCCCGCAGCGGCAATTACAGTTGCAGGCAAAGCTACTAGCCAGCAAAATACCGACGCGCACCTAACCTCGCGAGACTTCGCGTCCGGCCGGTAAAGCGTGGGCGGGGCGGAGAGGTGGCGGGGGGCGGTCCCAGAGAGGCAATCTTCTGATTACTAAAGCCGGAGCAGCCTGTCAAAATGGCGCAAGCGTGTTGAGCGTTTGGTAGAGGCCGGAAGTAGTGGGAATAAGGGCGGTGTCTAGCCTGCGGAGGGGAGGAGTCTAGGACTTGCGCAGGAGCAGCTGGGTGCCAAAACTCTGAGGCACGCCCGACTTCGGGGGTGTTTCTCTTAGTGGTGTATTTACTAATTCGGCCAACTGCAGTTCGAAAGAAGCATCTTGAGAGGAATGATTTTGAGTCTCTTCCGTTTACCATGAGAGAGCGATGTGGGCAATTGGGATTAGTCGTCTTAGCCAAGTCTGAAATATCCCGCCTTAGGGTTTTGGCACTTTTATCATCTCTAGTCTATATTCTATAGGAGTATACCTGTCTTATTCACTTACTATGAGATCCCTAATTGAGATCCCTACATATCATCCAGATGGCCAAGGGGCAAAGTCCCTAAGAAAGAGATAGCTGGGGTGTGTCCCATTTCCAAAGAGTAATGGTGATTTCTTGCTGGAGCTGAGCCAGCTTAAGAACTCCAACTTTTTCTCAATGCTTATCTGTCATCACTGCCCATGATGTGACAGAAATTATATACTGCCCAAGATATGTGTCACATCACACACACACACACACACACACACACACACACACACGGGAGGAGGGGGGAGAGAGGGAGGGAGAGGGAGAGAGAGGAAGAGAGAAACAGAGAGATGTGATTGATATACAAACATATCACAGAAAAGAGGATACCATTGCAAGACTAAGATCTTCAACTGCTCAATTTCAGGTGACTAAAATAGAAAGGTAGATTTTGAAAGACTGAAATGTTTTTCTGAAACAAATGGTCATTCATTGCCCACTAAAGAGATAATATTGACTTTCAGTGTTTTCATGACGCACATTTGTTTCTTCCACTGACATCTTGGAGTAGTTCATGCAGCCTTAATCAAGATGGCAGCAAAAAAGCTTGGATTGGGACCAGGGACAGAGCCCCAGAGAGATTAAAAACACCAGGCAAGATCTAGTGTGAACTGGTGGATTTCTATAAATTTAAATGTGATAAACTCCATTCTGAAACATCCCAGAGGGGTTAGGAAAAACAGAACATAATCAAATATGTTAATATTTTACAGTAGAACATATGATAGTTTATACAGGTAAACAAAAACCAGTGTATAACCTCATTCTGTTCAGATAACTCCTGCCAAATAAGATTAGGATTGGCAATAATAATAAATTCCTTAGAACGAACGGTGTACTATGTTTACATCATTTCCTCCTCGCTCCAACCCCTCCCATATCATTGTCTCCCCAGTGATAAGTATCCTTTTCTTTATTATTGTCATATATATATATATATATATATATATGAATAAATATATAAATACAACTTACTGATACAGATTTATGTTGCTCATATATCTTTTGAGGACTGATCACATGATATATATATATACATATGAATGTTTTTAGATGAAGTTTTGAAATCCATACTTTTTAATTAACAAGAAAATATCTGGGTTTCAAAAGCTTTATAAATGTCCATAGTGTAGGCAAAGGAGTTATAGATTCTTTTGTCAGTATAACTTTTGTCAAAAATTACTGTTAGATTTTATGTGTTTTAAATGTTTTAACTTAAAGAATAGACTTATGATACTTACTACAAAACAAACTGGTGAAATAATACATCTTTATTGAATTTTTCTACAGTGTTTACAGCGATTAACACATCACATTGTAATCCCTCAAATATAAACAATTATTTGACAATTAAAAATAAATTATACTGGGTGCAGTGTTGCATGTGGGCAGATCAGTATTACAAAGTCATCTTTAGCTATATAATAAGTTTGAGGCCAGCCAGTGTTACCTAAGAACCTGTCTAAAAAAAGAAAGAAAGAAAGAAAGAAAGAAAGAAAGAAAGAAAGAAAGAAGGAAAGAAAGGTTCATTTCAAGTTACAATTTCTTGTTCACTATGGAATACAGCCTTTTTGGTTTTGAGTTGTGGAAATATTATTGAAATATATCGTTATATGAAAACAAATAACCATATAAATTTATTTTCTTCCTAATTACTTAGCAGTGAACCTATACATTTCTTAAAATATTTTGGTTTATTGTAGTGGTATAACCTGTTTGAATATTACAGAAAAGACTTTTGATGTTGTATCACTATGTATGGAATATGTAGCAATTCAGTAAACATATATTATTTGGTATTATGCGGTATTCCAAAATGCTGAAGACGGTTTGAATATGAAGAAGCCAACTTAGTTACTATCTTACACAAGCTGACAGTCTAGTGTTCAAGTCCTGATTTGAAGTTTTATTTGAATATTCTATGCCAATTCTCTTAGAGTCTTTAAGGTAAGTTAAACATTAATTTCTCAGTTCAGAAAAGGTCAAAATGGGTAGTAGGAATGATAAGCCAATGACATCTTAGAGCTATTATATTTGTCTGTTTAAGTGCTTTTATAACTGCATGGAGGTTAATTGCTGGGAGCAATAAAACATATCCTAAACTTTATCAATTTTGAAAATGTTAAAGATGTGTTTATTTTGCCTAAATATCTGTTTCTGAGTTTTAAAGCATTAAGTTAACTTCAAAGCAAAGTTTTCATTATAAATGAGTCCAATAATCAAATCTAATTTCACAGGAAAGTCCATATATACATTATTTAAATATTCTGTCTGAAACAGGGATGGTTGATTTCCCTGCTTTATTGGTCTTCTCTGACCCTTTCATGGACAGCCCTGAGGTTCTGTAAAACAAACAATAACAGACATTAGAAAAAGGTAATCCTATTTTTTCCTGTGTAGGGGTCAACAAACTTGTCCTTGCTACTTTTGAAAATGACATTTAATTTTTATATTTCAAGGCCTATTTATATGTTATGTGCTCGCTGTTTTCCTGGCAGAATTTAGCGATGGAATGTTGATTGTGTGACTTGCAAAGTGGGAATATTTGTTATTAGTCATTATAATTTTTTTGTACTCTGGTCTATACAATAGTATTTTATGAGCCACCTCATAACTGAAAGTGCCCTTAAATTGATTATTTTGATTCATTCCACAAAAATCTTAAGACCTCACAAAATCTTATACATAGATGGAAATTATGATAAAATATTTCCCACTTGGCTCATTCCTAATGGCTAGAAGAACTACACCGACATAAGGCTAAGGTAGGTTTAAGGAAAATCTTTCTGCTTGGCTATCATCCTTTTCTATATAGCAACAATTCTATTCTAAAGGGAAGAAGTCACCATTATCATATGGAACAGCATAGTGTGAGTGTTTTCTCTCTCCTCTTAAAAAGAGTCATATAAACTGTCAGTATCCCTTCAGCTAGTATTATGACAACCCTGGCAATAGTCAGTCAGAACATCAGGAATCAAAGTAGCTAATAATTCATGTAGCCTTTTTTGTAATCAAGCAGAACAGTGGTAACTCAAGAAAAATGCATAGAAGATTAGATTGCTGGAGATACAATATAGACATAAAAAGATTTGATATTAGTATTTATTAGATATTTTTATGGGTTTTGAAATATCAGAATCCACTAACAACATGTTCTAAAATTGTTGAAAACTTGTCAGGGACAAGATAATATTTGATAATCCTTGGCCCTGAATTACCTGTTGGAAAGGTCAGTTGTGTTATAACTAGGTATTAAAATAAACTTGTTCCTATTTGGCCTTGAAATCTTTATATCTTTTTTCAACCCATCAGTGTACCTTTAAAATTATACTTTATGATAACATTAAAATGAATTTTCAAATCTTAAGCTAACGAGAGATAAAATAGAAAATCTAGAAGTGCATTGACATAGAAGAACTAGCCTGCATTACAGTTCTGTTATTTTATAATAGAATATTATGTGGCCACACACTCTTGTTCAGGACTCTGAAAGGAAGCAAATTAGAATTATCTTTAAAAGGAGGAATTTGTTAAATGATATTTGCTCTATCATGATAAATACATTAAAAATGGAGAATGAGGAGAATTTCACATTTACACATATGCATTCATTACATTGCCCCCAAATTAGGTAAAAGCAAAAATTCACACTTAAACTGAATCAAGTTGTACAGGAATACACAAAATATACACACCCATACCTCAGAAATCTACCACCTAACTAAATTCATTGTGGTTAAAATCCTTTGTGTTCACATCTTCCAGTTTGCTCTCAGGTAGTGCTCTTAACACTATTTCAAAATAATTCACAAACCTTCCTGATACCCTCATCATTTCACAAATTGTATTTACTTTAAAAGTTTTCATATGAATATACATATATTAGATATTGAATACAACCTTCCTCATATTATCCTGCCCATATTTTCTATAAATAAACTTTTTAAGATTGCAAAATAAGGTGCTCTATGTATTGTATTTTCTTACCATAGGTAAAACTGTGCTTCCACTTTTATGAAGTTCATATCTTTTTGTATATAGTTCATACAAATGAAAACATTTGATGCACTCAAGGCTCAATATATATCAGTGTTCTCTCCTTGTGTCCATCTTTTGTTACCTGTGCTTTTTTAAAAATGTCCTTTGGCCTCAGTTTTTGTATTACTAATGGTTTCCTTCTTAAAGATAAAGAAAATGGCTGTAAGAATCTTCAGTTCATAATATATTAACTGTAAATAATTTTCCTTTTGTGGTATTGGGGATTGAACATAGTGCGTTTTGCCTGTACTTAGGAAGCGTGTAAAGTCATACCATAACTGCTATTTTTCAGGCCTGAGTCAGACGATTGGTTCTCTGCCACATGCCTGGTATCGAGAAACTTGCATGTTTATATCAGTCACTTAGATTATGTAGACTATATAATATGATTTTGTTAAGCAAAGGATATGGGAAGACAAGGAAGAATTGTTTACTATAAGTTCATAAGGGACAAATCCCTATATTTATTTGCATGAGCTTATAATAAGTTAAATGAAAACGGATGATACAGAATAATACATGTAATAATCTCATTTGTGTGAAATCATTTATTTGTAGATCTATGTATTTAGCCACATAGAGAGAATTATTGTAGAATATTCAGAAAGAAGCCATGGTGATATTTTTTAACTTGCCAATTAAAATAATAATAGTAGGGGACTGGAGAGATGGCTCAGCGGGCAAGAACACTGGGTGCTCTTTCAGAGGAGACAGATTCAATTTCCAGCACCCACTTAGCATCGTACAACTGTCTGTAACTCCATTTCCAGAAATCTGACACCCTCCAACAGACATACGTGCAAGCAAATACCAGTGCACAATAAATAAATAAATTGCTTAAAGGGGGGAAACAAGGAGAGTTAGAGGATATACGTCCCCCATATATATATATATATATATATATGTATCTTTGTGTGTGTGTGTGTGTGTGTGTGTGTGTGTGTGTGTGTATGTGTGAACTTGTGACATTTCTTTCTTTGTGGAACTATTAAATATCCTATAATAACTGTATTACCTTGAAAACAAAAGGACTGTATTAAAACAAACCATGTAAGCTATCATATATTAGATAGACTTACATACAAAATTAAGGCTTAACATCTGTTTTCCGTGTTTTATATAACTATGAGTCCTGGGCTTATTGATGATTCCAAAATTTATGTCTTGGGATTGTTTAATAAATTTCACTGAGAAACTAAACTGGGAAAGAATACTCACAAAACAAAGGAAAAATATATTTGGAATGTAAGTATTGTACTGTTGAAAATGTCATACTGTTTACACTTCAATAGACATATAAGAGAATAAGCAATGGTAATTTTAATGCAACTGCTAAATGGCTGATTAATGTGAAATGTCTAGGAATAAGACATGTTAGAGATACGCTTCTAATAATATGATCTGGACATAATGCTGTTTTTCAAAGCAATAAGCAGTATATATGGCCTTATATAAAGAGATGTAAACAAAGACCCACGAACTGTATGCTTTAAAAAAATCACTCAAATCAAAATATGGTACTGTATGCCTATAATCCAAACATTTGGAAGCTGAAGCAGGGAGATTTCTACAAGGTTGAGGCCACATTGCACTACCTAATAAGTTTGAGCAAGACAAATTTGGGATAAATAGAGAAACCTTGTCTCGATATAGAAGAGTTTAGATGAGGGGGTGTGGAAACACAGAGAGATTGAGACTAGAAAGATGTGTTGTTAAAACACATATTATAAATAGATAAATAAATAAATAAATAACGGCAAGAATAAATTACTTTGGGAAACTTACATTTATTCAATAAACGTTACTGTTAACTGAAAAAAAAAAACCATATTGCTCTTTCAGAGTATCTTAGTTTCCATGTCAGGCAGCTCCTAACTGAGGTCTCACTATGGAGACCAGGCTGGCCTTGAACTCACGAAGATCTACCTGCCTCTGCTCCCCTAATACTGGGATCTAACATGTGCACCACCACACCCAGCCCCTAGTCACAAGTTGAAGAATTCTTTTGCAATTTTTACCAATATGTGTGGGGGGGGCATTATCTATCCATCTATTTATTGTTGAACTTAAACTATTGGCAAAGATTTACATAGAAATTTCAATCAAGAGTCTGGAACATATGTATCCAGGCAACAGGAATCAATAGAATTTATGATTCTATAGACTACTTCATCTCAGAATTTGGATGTTGAAATCTAATTTCCAATGTGACTGTATTTAGAAGTGAGAAGAACTTTTAACAGTTACTATCCAAGTCTCATATCTGATTAATAAATTTCTTCTATAAAGTTCTCTGATACGCAGTCTTTCCGGATTATAGAACTTATTATTTTCCCAGTCAGATTTTTTTTACTTGTTTTATACTTGTTTTGTGATAATCTCAAACATTAACAAATTTCTACATATTATTTAAACTGCAACTATGTTTCTGTAACTTCAATCCTTTTATAATTATAGTTGCTGTCTTAGGATTTTACTGCTGTGAAAAGACACCATGGCCAAGACAATTCTTATAAGGATAATACTTAATTGGGGCTGGCTTACAGGTTCAGAAGTTCAGTCCATTATCATAAATTTGGGAACATGGCAGCATCCAGGTGCCATCTCTTTTATGCCTTCTCATTATTACTAACTGTCCTCAGGTACAATTCTCCAGATAAGTGTATTTTCTCCCAATGAAATAAGTGTCTGAAATAATATGACAAGCAAAATTTAAAGCAGGTAGTTGAGGTAATGGAGGGGTGGCCCCCTTGGAGTTGGTTCAGACACAAAGTTCTCAGTACAAATGAGGTTTATAAGCCAGGAGGAGCAACCATGGGTAGGTAGGGTAGATGGGGGTGCAAATGAATTGGGCAAAAGCAGGCAGCAAACTGCAGGCAGCAGCATATCTTTTTGTTTTTGTTTTTGTTTTTGTTTTTGTTTTTGTTTATTTCAGGAGTAGGGTTTTAAGAAGAAAGGGGAAATGTGTATGCTAGGGTGGATTGGTAAATCTTAATTGAACATGTTAGCCAAATAATGAATTTTGTTTGTTGGAGATTGGTGTTTTGTCTCAGGAATGAGTCAGTGGCTAAATATGGGCATGGACCTTGGGGCAAGCTTTATGTATGTAATTTACTTTTTTTAAGCAAGAGAGAGAGAAGAGTAAATTTGGATTCTAAGATGGGCCCAACACTCCCAGATCCTGGTATATTCACCTCCTCTGGGTTATTCAGTCTGACAGTCAAGATTAATGCCACAAAAGGATTTTGTACTTGTAATTAAAGTCTCAAATCAGTTGACTTAACATTTATGAGATTATATCGATGGATCTGACCTAATGGTAGGAACTCTTTGAATGTAGTTTTTCCTGGATAATAGAGAAGAACAACTCAGGGAAAAGAACACTGCCTTTCCTGGAAGGAAGCAAACATCTCTGCTGCGAGCTAACTGTGAGGACCACAGAACTTGGATTGTGAGCATTATGTAGGAACTCACAGAAGCTTCCCTAGCAATAACCAGCCTGTAAATGGAGGCCTCAGTCCTAAGACTACAGGGAGGTAAATACTGCCAACAGCTTTAATGGACTTGAAAGAGGATCCCAAACTGCAGATAAGAATACAGCTATACTTGACTTTGTTTTTTTTTAAGTAGGTATATTATTCATTATTATTATTTAGTAAGATGTTTAAGTGTTCACTTTTTTTTTTTTTACTTATTGACTTTACATCCTGCTCACTGCCCCCCTTCTGGTAACAACCTCCCACAATTCTTCTGCATCTCCCCCTCTCCTTCTCCTCTGAAAGGGTGGGGTCCCCTGGGTATTCCCCACTCTGGCGCATCAAGTGTATGTGAAGCTAGGTACTTCCTCTCCCACTGAGGCCAGACAAGGCAGCCCAGCTAGAAGAACATAGCCAATGAACAGGCAACAGCTTTTGGGATAGCCCCTGCTCCAGTTGTTCAGGACCCACATGAAGACCAAGCTGCACACCTGCTACATAATTGCAGGGAGGCCTAGGTCCAGCCTGTGTATGTTTTTTAGTTGGTGGTTCAGTCTCTGAGAGCCCCAAGGGTCCAGGTTAGTTGACTTTGTTGGTCTTCCTGTAGAATTCCTATCCCCTTCAGTACCCACAATCCTTCCTCCTATTCTTCCATAAGAGTCCCATAAGAGTGGGTATGTGCAGCCCTCTGAGTCAGCTGTTGGGTGGAGCCTCTTTTTACTTCTGTGTGACTCTGAGCTTAGAGCCCAACCAGACTGTATGCAGACTTCTGATTTACAAGGCTGTAAGTTAAGATATCAGTTTTGTACACTGCTAACTGTATGGTAATTTCTTATGAATCAGTATAAAACCAATACATAAGTAAACATCCCTGTCTTCTTGCTCCTAGTTAACCACAGGTATAGGTAAGTTATGATAAAAATAAGCTGAGGTTTTGTAAGTCCTTGTCCTTGAGTGAATTTGTGATTAAATGTAACATTGTAATGGATATTGATTAAGGTGTAATGAAAAAGAAGAAAAAAATACCTAGTGAATTCAGAAAAAAATAACCTAATGAATTTAAATATCTATTTTCACATATACTCACATATATACTGAATCACACATTCCACCTCATTTGCACAATATTATCTAGAACCCCAGTAATCTTGCTATCCATTTGATATTAGGGAATGGCTGCCATTTTGTTTATAGGGCCTTTTCCCATTTACTAAACCTGCATGCCTTTAAACCTTGTGGTTAAATGGTGTCTGATGCCCTCTTCTGGCATGCAGGTGTACATCAGATAGAGAACTCATATACATCAAATAAAGAAAAATCTTTAAGAATTTTTTAAAGAAAGTATGAATGATGAATGATCAAGTAACCAGGGTGAAAGATAATGATGATAGAAAGTCAGTAGTAACATTAATGCAAAGCATACTGTAGAAACTAAAAGGAAAAAACTCAGCTCGGCATGAAAGCACACCTCTGTAATTCTAGCACTCTATACACTGAAGTTGGTATCCAGTATCCAGTGCCTCAATATGACTCAAATCACCAATGGATGGGACTCCAATTAGTAATTTTTCAGTTCTTAAAACATTGAACCCCTTATTTATTTTTTTTCACTGACGGTCTTTTGCCTGTATTCATGGTTTCATGTTTGAAGCCCAGTCTTTGGATATCACCCTTCTCCAGTCTCCTCTGATCAAAGTCTTCTTCCGTTCTCTGGCTAGTACTTAGTTTTATACTGAAAGTTTGCCTTGCTTTTTTGCATGCTTCATTCATCCTGTCTGTTTTTACAGCCCTGCACAGCTGAGTCACACTTGGTGGTAGTTGTGGTTGAGAACATCTATTCCACTTCCAGCAGTGGTTCCTGAAGGGCTGAAGAACTACAGAAAGTGGGTCAAACACTGAGTAGAAGGGGACAGACCACTTTTGTTCCAGTAGAGTGAGACTAGTCTATGTAGTGGGCATCAAGCTTTAATTGGTTTCAAACTGAGCTACTTTCTCACCAAACTTTATCCAAGAGGCAGTTTGTGATCATTGATCTTAAGTTTCAACCTGATGAGATCTAGAATCACCCAGGAGACAGTCCTCTGGGTATCTCTGTAGGGAGTATCTTTATTGGGTTAATTAAAGTGTGTGGGTAGGATCCTGGGTTAGGATCCTGGATTGTATAAAAAAGAGAAAGTGAGCAGAGCACAAGCATGCACATTATTCTCTTCTCAACTAAAGATTTAATGTGAGTATCTGCTTCAAGCTGCTGCTGCCTTGGCTCCTGTGCCATGATAGAACTTAACATGAACTGTGAGCCAAAATGAACCATTCTTTCCTTAAGTTTCTCTTTTGCCAGAGGGGCCAAAGAGTGTGTGTATGTGCGTGCAGGGTGGGGGGGGGACTAAGGGAAGGTTATTCACTTATTTAGTTGGAGTCTTAAATGTTGTTCTTCTGGTGTATATTTTTTAGTGAAAAGTTGTTAAACATCCACCATTTGGTTGTAGAATAGAAATCAATGAGGCTATAGAAATAAAAGTAGGCTTCCTATCTTCGTGTTCTATATGTGAGAAATTTGGGATGCAAGCTATTTCATAAGAGCACTGGAAAACACCTTGGACCTTATTTGATACTATCATAGGAGTATGGATTTGTATACTAGTAGAGGAGATTTCTGATATTATAGAGGAGGGCATTCTATTATATGCCTATGCAGCATGGGATATGAAATAATTTGTTTTCAGCTTACACCCAAATTTGTTTTTTCCCAAGCAATGCATATTTAAGTGTATCTTAAATGGTTTTTTTATCCTGAAGATTTATTATCTTTAAAAATGAGAAAATTTTAATATTACAGTTAACACAACTGTGGAATCAGTTAAACCTGTTCATCTCAACCCAAATTCTCTTCCCTATCCACAAATTTGTGTCTTTGTCCAAGTTTCATGTATCCTGAATAGAGCTATATGTCATCTGGAATATATCTTTAGATAATTTATTAGTCAGGGAATGTATTTTTGTATAGTCATAGTTCTCTAGAGCACCAAAACTCACTCTCACCCTCCCTCTCTCCCTCCCTCCCTCCCTCCCTCCCTCCTTCCCTCCTTCCCCTCCTCCCTCCCTCTCTCCGTACACATACAAGGGTATTTATTAGAATAACTTTCAGGCTATGATCCAGCTAATTCAACAATGGCTGGCTATGAATAGAAAGGCAAAGAATCCAGAAAGTGTTCAGTCCATGAGGCTGAATGTCTCAGTCTTCAATATGTTCTGGAAATCCCAAAGAAATGGGCTCTAATGGACTTACTGGCAAGGCAAGAGCAAGCAGGTAAAAAGCAAAAGCTTCCTTCTTCCATCTCCTCATATGGGCTTTTAGCGAAAGGAATGACCCAGATTAAAGAGGTGGCTTCCCACCTCAAGGTCTTCATCAAAGGCTTGTGTCTTCTTATCTCAAAGGTCTAGACTAGAAGTGCATTCAACCCTCTCCAAAAATCTTACAGATGTGCCCTCCATTTCTGGATTGTCATTTATTCTCCACGTGGTCAATTTGACAACCAAGAATAGCCATTGCAGCATTAAAGGGAATTTTATTACACAATAGGGATGGATTGTTTAACACTGGCCATCTGCTGGCTAGAGTAACTGAGAGCATGGCCTTTTTTTAGTCTATAAAAATAGGTGACTGTTCAGCAGTCCTGGTTTCAATTCTTAGATGCTAGTCTTCAATACATGTAGAAAAGTTAAAGAAGCAGTGCTCTGATGGCAGATGCTGCAATGGCAGCAGCAGCAAAACCAGATTCTCTGTCAGTGAGAAGCAAGCACTAGAACTTCCATTTCCATAGAGCTCCTTAGAACTGGACTGGCAGGAGGGAATTGCCAATTCCCTCAACTAATCCTTCCTGGAAATCCATTCTCAGACCCTTAGCTGTCTTTTAGTTGGTTCCATATCTAATCATATCAGCAATCATGATTAGCTATCATATCTCCTTCTCTCTTTTTCAGCAGTACTTGTGGAAACATCAAGTTACACATTAACTGAAACAATTGCCCATTCTTCCTAACTAGTTCACAGGTAGCGAATGGTTTGTAGTGTATAGTAAAAGCAGCAAAGATTAACATTGTAATTAATTAATTCTTAGTAATTAATTAGAGCAAGTACTTGTGGGCCACTTCCTTAGAGAGATCTGGAGAATTAATATCAAAGCACACTCTAGTCAATTATATTCTATTTTATTGAAATAAATGCAGTAAATTAAGCAGAATGCTTGTGTGTGCACACATTAATAAATGTGTACATGTGCTTAAGAAGGTAGTTTGTTTTGTTTTTTTAGCCTCTCACCTTCCCTTCTTTCCTCTCCTCTTCTTTTTCTATCTTCCTTCATTTCTTTTCAAGTCATAATCTTACCATTTTTCTCAGGCTAGCCTATAGCTCATTGTAATGCCCAGGATGGCCTTGAACTTATTATTCTCCTACCTCAGTAAGCTAAGTGCTGCATTTTCAGGCATGCCCCACCATGCATGCTATATATAGTTCTTATCAACAAAGTTCAGATTTATTTTTTCCAATGGATGGTTTTGCTTTCTTCTTAAACCCCCAAATTAAAGAACTAACTATATATGGTTATGTGTATGTGGCCTAATGACTGTGATAAAGATCTTAATGCTTAAACTGAATAAAGCTATATATAGTGACATCTCTTACTGTTAGTAGTATTCAATCTATGCATTCACTTGGAAAGAGTATTAAAAGAAAGAAAGGGGTTCTGAGATTTTATTCTAGTGTAGATCTATCAAATTCTATCTGCTTGGGAAGATACTTATATCAGCATTTTAAAATTATCTGAAAGAGAATGTAATACAAGAAGTAAGTAAAACTTTAAACATTGTTTATTTAAAGCAAATGTACACACACACACACACACACACACACACACACACTATGTAGTTTTGCTATGTTTCCCAGTTTAACCCTGAAATACTAGGCTCAAGAAATCTCCCTTTCTTATCCTTTCTAATTTGGATTATAAGCTTATGCTGTTATGCCAAGCTCCATGTCATATTCTTACAACTTAAGGATTTATCATTTCACCATGAATTGTAGCTTCTAGCCACAAACAACCAAAATATCTGTAAACTAATATTGTCTTTGCTCCAGTTGACTGAAATTTGGAAGGAGAAGTTTGAGTAAAAATATTAAAAATCATTTTAAAATTTTAAATTATTTATTTAAATATTTAATAAACATTCATTGATATTAATGATTTTAAAATCATCTCTGTCACACACACATGCACTCACACACGCTTGATGGCAATTAATAGTTGTGACAGTTCCTCTGAATATTTCTGTCACTAACTCCTGAATGGAGACAAAAAAACTAAAGTGGAGGCAGGTGAGGAATTGCAGTTTGACATGCCAGCTGGATGATATCTAAAGCTAGACTCACAGAAAACAAATCCAAAATTCAAGAGTGTTTTGGAAAAAAATATGTGACAAAACATTTGGTATTGACAGTATCAAGGGTTGGAAGAAGTTTGTAGGGGTACAGAATATACGACCTAGTACAAAGTGCAGGGGCCAGGAAGGGAGTCTGGAAAGAGGCAATAGAGGGAAACGGTAGCCTGTTCCGGGTGTTATTATCCTGGGAGCAAGCACCAGGAACAGTGTGGGAGCAGAGTTTCTATCACAAGCAGGACAGAGGTAGGGAAAACAGGACATTCTAGGAGTAGTCAGAGGGAAACTAGCCAAGTAAGTGATGAAAGGTAGTCAGGAAGCCAGTGCTGTTTCAATCCGAAGCCAAAAAACACGTCTGTTGAAGGCAGATAATAAAGAACCTTGTACTTTGAGAGAACAAAGGAGAAGTTAAATCCTATATTATAACCTGGGAAATAAGAGGTAGGAAGGCCATGGAGGAGATTAATTGGAAAAGCTATAAGTTTTGGGTCTAGGGAATATTGTCACCTTTTATATCCACAGTAAGTGCTGGAAGGAACTTCTATGTAAATTTATCTGCTCAGTGTCTATCACTAGCTGTCACCGTTGCAAATACACCAAACTTTCCCAGATTTTCTTTTCAGTGTTTTCTGCATGTGTTTTGGAGTAGGCAGAGAGAAATTGTTGGTAGAGAAAACAAATCAAGGTCAAACCAGAAAGGACCATTTCTTTCCATTTGTTACCACGTAAAGCCCTCTGCTAAAGAACAAGGGGTCACATCCACAATGCAAGCCATCTCAGTCCTGAAAATAGAAAACATAATTTGCTTTAAAAAAATTCTCAAATAGTCCTTCTTAGATTAAAGCAGCAGCAATCATTAGCTTCCGTGTGTTTGTAGCTTTAAAATATGCTTTATGACTATGTAGGTAGGGGAATCAATTACTTTTGAATTCTGTTTTTTTTTAATTAGCTATACATTGCATCCAGACACTTGTTGTCAGCTCATAGCCCAATAAAGTATTTATGTCCCTGTTCCTTTGGAAATGTGTAAAGGTCCCAGACCTTAAATATGCTATACAGAGCTAGGTCATCAAGGTGAAATTGTTAAGAAGGTCCTTTTACAGGGCATCTTGCCAAAGTATAGGGCACAGGTTAAAGAATACATATATCCTAGATCCAACTTGGGTTTTCTTATGGCTCCATGTCCAGGGACTTCCAAAGTATGATTACACATTCTTTCCTAAGATAAGGGCTCAAGTTTTCTCTTGTCTCCTTTGTTGTGGAATGACAGCAACAGGTGCCTTCTATTTCCAGGATCTCTGAACTCTTTAGTAATTCCATAAATATCTTCAAGATTTCTGAGCTGGGCTTGCTGAGCCATCTTCAAGACTTTTTAGCTAGGCAGCTGTTGGTAAGAATGTGATGGTGTAATGGAGCCATGTAGAGAGACTTCTCTGGGGATAAATTGTTCTTGGTCCCAGGATCAAGTTCTATCTTAAAAAGAAAACTTTAGGTGGGTTCATTGCATTCCATGCTTGCAGGCAAGCATTGGAATGTTGCTGCATGCCACTGGTAAATATATCCTCAGGAAATATGACTAACTACAGTTATAAATAACTTCTGGAGAGATTTATTAATTTACCTATCGTGGTCCTACAATAAATTATTAAAGAAAACAAATTATTGTTACATATTTCTGAGCAGGTTGAGTATGATGTTAGTGAAGACATGATCAATTACCCCACTGGTAAAAGTATTTCATCTCAATTAATAAGACAATTCTTCTAGTCTCATAAGGTAATAATGCTACATCATATTTTGATAAAATGAAAACTATATATGTTAATAGTATAACAAAAGTAATAATAGAAATAGATTTTTATATTCATTTTTAGCAGGTAGTACGATTACAAAACTGAGTATGACATGGTTTCCTTTTTGCAAAGACATGACAATCTAGGAGAGAGAGCAGATGCTGATTTGACCTGGTTGAAATATATTGTAGCTTTATGGTTATGATAGCACTTGTACACCTGGAGAGTTTTTAAAATCCTTAAAAGCCTGTATGGCACCAGAGAAATTTCTTTTTTAAAAAAATGGTTTTCTGATACAAACTCTATTATATATCCTGGCTGTCTTGGAACTCACTTTGTAGACCAGGCTAGCCTTATAGAGATTCTCCTGCCTTTGCCTCCTGGGTGCTGGGATTAAAAGCTATGTGCTACCACTCACAGCCTACTTTTTTTTGGGGGGGGGGGTTGATGGTAGAGAAACTTGCCTAGAAAGAGAAAGGAAACCATTTAGCTGAGTCTCTGAATGCTGAGTAGTTTACAGGATTAAATAGGGGAGTATTATAAAAAGGGGAAATAGCACTTGCAAGGACACAGATGGGGAACTGAAAGTTTGAAAGTGTTAAATCTTAGTATGCAAGAGAAGCAGGAACTAAATCTTTCTCTCCATTTTCCTGTTTCTTTTTGAGACATGATCTTACTGTGTAGTCTAGGCTGGCCTCAAGGTTGCCAATAGACAAGCTAGCCTAGAACTTCTTCTATTCCTCCTTCCTAAGAACTAGAAGTTAAATGTACCTAAGAAGATATTTGTGTTTTACGCGTTCATTTGGGAGCTTCTGAAAGATTTTAAGTGAGGAACCACTCCAGTCATGAATGGTTTTGATTTCTCAGGACAGGATCTCATGTAGGCCAGATTGGCTTCAAATTCACTATAAAGCCAAGGATGACCGTGAACTCCTGATCTCTTTCTTTCATCTCCCAAGTGCTCAAATTATAACAGTGTATCACCATGGTAGTGTTAAAGAAGAAACTGATTACCCCAAAGAGAATCTGAGAAAATATTTAGGAAATTATTATAATTAGCTTAGACAAGAAGCCTTATAGAACTTGATTTAAGCCATGATATTGGGGATAAATGGTAAGAGGCAGATGTGTGAAATACTTGGAAAGTAGTTGGAAGCATAGAGGGAGTACACAAATAGTGATAAAGAAACACAATGTCATGTGGCTTTAAGTAACTGAGAAAGTAAAAAAAAATGTCATGTGAGGTAATGGAAGAAGCAGGAGTCACTTGAATGAATATACAGGGCTGGAGATTTGAAAAGTGGGCAGGATACAAGAAAGAAAATTTAGATTTATACTCATCAATGTGACATGAACCATGCATGGGGTAGACAGATTCTCTGAAAGTTTGGCAAAGTCATTCCTTCCTCTTTTGCTTACCTTACCTGAAAACCTAGTGACAACAAACATAGACATTTCTCCTTTTTAAAAATAATTGTTACTATTCCACGTGTATGACTTTTCTACTTGAGTGTGTATCCATATGTTACTTGTGTACCTGGTGCTCACAAGGGCCTCAGACCTCCTAGAACTGGAGTTACAGACAGTTGTGAGCTGTCATATAAGTGCTAGGAACTGAACCTGAGTTGTGTGTCGGACCAGCTTGTGCTCATAACTGCTGAGCCATCTCCACAGCCCCCCAGCATTTCTTAAATGTTCCTCAACTCTGATAAAATGATCAGGAGGTATGCATTTAGAATCCTGGGTTTCATCAAAATATCATTGTATTGTTGTATTATTATTTCAGTATTGGAGGCTAGAAGCACATCCATGTGCCCAGGATCAAAGCTTGAATCTAAATTTATTGCTGATGATGACTCAGAATTGGGAGGACTTGAAATCGACCTAACAGGACTTTACTGATATGCAATCATGGATTACTCATGTGGAAATAAAAGTTCTTCTAAAACAGTGATCGTCAACTTTGAAGTCTTAAAGGATCTCAGTACTCGGAAGGTGGATATCTAGTTAATGAGAGCCTCTGAGGTTGATACGTGGACAGTGTCATTATTCATTAAATTTCCACAGGTAGTTCTTTCTATGTAGCCAAGTTCGAGAATTCCTACTCTAGAAAATGAGAGCCTAGAGATTTATAGATGTAGGTCAATAATACTAGGCAGTGTAGACGCATGCTCAAGGAAGCATGTCACTAGCAACCAAACTGAATGTAGCTTCAGCTTCTGAGAACCATACATCAGACTGCACCTCAGTTGCCATATCTGAGATCTAGGTACAAAGAACCACAAGACGAGAATAAAAGCTGAAGTGTCACAACAGATTCATTCAGATTGCAAAAATGCAAGCAGCCAACACTGTTTGGCATTGGCATCAGCACTGCTGTGTTGGTACTAGTGATCTCTTCATTCAGCAAAATGCTTACTGAGAGTCAGTGCTATACATAAGATATTAACATACTTGCTGGGCATAGCATGGCACACAAGGTATATTAAGATTGAGGAGTCTCCTGGCTGGAGATGAGCAAAACCAATGCAAGGCATTGCTGAATAATATATGGAGTTTTAAAGAGAATGATACAAAGGAAAATGAGTGGGTATCCCTTTGATTTGTAGGTCACAGAAGTTTTCTATTTATTGAGGTAGCATTAAAGGTAATAGATGACTGACAAGAGACAACTATATGAAGCACAGAAGAATAACAGTATGCAGAAAGGAACAGAAACTGCAGTAAACCTCAAAGAAGAAGCAAATTTGAGTTGTCTGAGAAACAGAAAGAAAACCAGTATGACTAGATCAGGCAGATTGGAGAAAGTATTACACAAGGCAAAGTTCTAGAGGAAGCTACAGGATAGGTCATATACAACCTATAAAATCATGACAAGGAGCCTGAATTTAATTACAATTAAGAATTATTAACTGGTTTTGAGAAGAGAAATGATAAGATTCAATTTCTATTTTAAATGGCTATTCATATTGTTGTGGAAATTTTACTTTGAATATTTGAATATTCATGTTTATTGTTACACTATTTACAATAGGGAGGAAATGGAAACAACCTAGTTGTACATCTATAAATGAATGAATAAAATGAATGGGGTTTTTTTGGTTTTTTTTCAAGACAGGATTTCTCTGTATAGTCCAGGCTGTCCTGGAACTCACTCTGTAGACCAGGCTGGCCTCGAACTCAGAAATTCACCTGCCTCTGCCTCCCAAGTGCTGAGATTATATATGTGCTAAGAACATTTTCCATACTTTAGAAGACCTCCAGGTCTTCCTCTTCACACCCCATGCTTTCACATCTAAAGACAATCACACCACTCTCTTGCTGTTCATTTAAAACATTTTTTTCTTTCCAGTTGTGGTGGCTTATATCTTTAATATCAGCACCTGGGCAGCAGAGGCAGGGAGATCTCTGTCAGTTGGAGGCCAGCTTGGTGTACATAGTATATTTCAGGACAGACATAGTTACATAACAGACAGCCCTTCTCTCAAAAACCAAAACCCCCAAACACCATGTTTTAATTCTGTCCTTAGAACATTACAAGTTTTTGAAAAAGTGACTAGCAAGCACTCATCTTTTAATATTTTTAAGATTTATTTTTATTATCTTAAAAAATAATGTGTGTGAGTATTTATGTTGGAAGAGGGATGCAGATGTTCTCAGAATCTAGAAGGTGTCAAATGCCCTGAAGCTAGAGTTACAGGTGTTTGTGAGCTACCACTGTGGGAGATGGGAACTGAACTTGGCCCTTTGCTAGAGCAATGTGTACTCTTAACTGCTCAGCCATATCTCTAGCCCCACATCTTACTATATCAAGAAATGGCAAAACTGGCACTATTTTAACAAGGGCTCTGAAAGAAAACATCTAAAACCACAGCCTGTCTTCACCTTTGTCACAGTGAGTGGCATGTTAGAGTTGGCTGATGGTTTCAGGAAACTAATTTTGTTAACATCTTGAAATCACCCATATACTTTAAGTCAGCGGGAAAGTCTGGAGAGAAATTAGTTGAAGGATATAAAATTTCAGTTAAATGGGAAGAATAAATTCAGTGTATTTATACTTGGAAATTGCTAAGGGAATCAGGCATGGTGGCACATACCTGTAATCCCAGCATTGAGTAATCAGAGGTAGGAGTTCATGGCCAGCCTCTGCTACACTATGAGCCATTGGCCCTTCTAGGATTTTCCTGTACTTTTTAAATCATAGTAGTGTTATCAGGTGAATTGTAATTATGTGCTTAATATATATTACTTCACTATACTTTAACAGGACCACAATTGATTTATCATTGATTCTATACCCTTTTAATTGTATGTGGCACATAAACACTATCAAGTATTTGCTGAATGTATACTTATTTGATCTAGTATGTTTCACAAGTGTGAGTATGTTAATGGGCATTTTCAAGGGTATCTTTTCAGCTGAGTGTGGGAGTTGCCTATTGTAGAAGTATATAGTATATGTATGTATGGATACCTCTCAATAGACAAATTGAAGACCCTTTGGAAGATTATCTATCTCTCATTTTCTTTTCTTTTTCTACTAAGAATACCCTTGACATTGCTATGCATATTTTACTTAATACTTTTCTGATCTAAATGGTGGGTTATTATAATCCTCTCTGATGCTAGATAGATACAATATTTCAGTTATTGGTGTCTCTTGGGGTGAGGCAGTATCTCAGATTCCCTGGCATTTTATGTTATATAAACATATACAACACCTGCTTGTTGTTTTAACCTATGTTAGATGTAGAATTTTTAAAACTCTACAAATACTATTCTTCTTGTTGTTTGTTAAAAATAGAGTTTTCTGATTTACATAGTATCTTTAGCAACTGGTGTCTGGGGTATCAAATAAACTTAAAAGGACTTTGAAATAACATGGCTTTACCTAGTACCTTCCAGGACTGTGAACTTCAGCCAAAAATAAGATAAAGAGAAAGGTAATGCATTTTTTTAAAAAAAAATAATTAAATACTTCTTTCTATAGAGTGGAAGTTTGGTTTTCATAACTTAGGAGCATGTTAGGCTAAGCCAGGCAAGAATAAAAGCAGATGTAAGTGGAGATTTCATTTATTGGCATGGTGTGGCTTCAGCTAGAGGAAAGATGGAAACTTTCTCCTTCTTCTCCTACTTCTCCTTCTCCTTCTCCTTCTTCTTTTTTCTTTTCTTTTTTTTTTCTTTTTTGGTTTTTCAAGACAGGGTTTCTCTGCGTAGCCCTGGCTGTCCTGGAACTCACTCTGTAGACCAGGCTAGCCTCGAACTCAGAAATCCGCCTGTCTCTGCCTCCCAAGTGCTGGGATTAAAGGTGTGCACCACTACCGCCCGACCCTACTTCTCCTTCTTTTTCTTATTTTTCTTCCCCCTCCTTCTCCTCCTCTTTATTCTTCTTGCTTTAAACATTTATGAGAATTTAGTGAACCTTTTATGTTACTTCAAACATTAGGACATAATTCCCTTCTGAAAAAAAGCACAAATCTCTGTATTTCCAATACAAAATTTGAGCTTTATGATGACAGCCTATTTTGGAAATTTTCTCTTCCCCAGAACTTTAGGATATCATTGTAGGATAGTTTTACTTGTGGCAGCCTGTTCACTGGCCAACATTTATGATTTATTAAGGTTGACAGTTTGGCAGAAACTCTGTTTCAGTTTTGAGTGGTCATGTCTCCTGTTGACTTTCTAAAAGCAACTTGGGGATATTTGTTGAAGTTAATCTTGTTGGTGATATGTGCCACCACTTGCCAATGACACTACAGTTGTACTTCTTGTGCCTTGAAGGTTCTTAGTTTTCCATACTCTATATGACATGTCACTCTTTGAGATAAAAAAGAAAAGCAAGCCTTCCCTCTTTATAAAGGATATTAGAGTGGAAAACTAGGGGCTCTCCAGTAATTGGTTAATTTCCTTAACAGTGCAGGGGGATTTCCACTATAAAATAATTGATTCTTTATTCAGCCAATATTTCTGCCAAAGTGATCGTTTGTATTACTAGGCTTTCAAAAATGAACATCTCTGGCTTTATTCAGGAATGGTACTCTAAACAATCAAGTAGTAGAGATATTCAAGAATACAGAAATTTTGGTAGGAAATTGTAAGAAATCCTATCTACTGATGTTTGAGATATAGTCAGAGCAGAGGGCATTCTACATCTTCAAGACACATCTGGAAACATTCTTCCTGCTTACCAATACTTAAATATAGATTATAGGCCAAGGAGTTGAATTTTAATAGATCTAGACTAATTAAAGTTGGAATAATGTCAGAGATAGAAGTTTATGATACTCTTGCTCTTGCCTTCTTGCTCCTACTCTGCCCTCTTGCCCCTTCCCTCCTCTCTCCCTTTCTCCCTCTTTCTCCATGGCCAACCTCTCCTCTCCCCTCCCCTCCCCTCCCCTCCCCTCCCCTC